>NC_000076.6:120979249-120994249 GCF_000001635.26 Mus musculus | reverse complement strand
AACAAGCCACACATCTTTACCCAGAAGCTGGTATTAATTTGCACTGTTCCTTTTGCTTGTAGGCAGTTGGTGTTTTCAAACTATATAAGGATAGACCCAAAATGATCTTCTTTCATAGAATTTGGTTATTTTTGTTCAAAGAGATTTGCATCAACGTCTCTAATCACCCAGTTTTGCTACTATGGCAACACTTCCGGTTGTTCCTACTCATTTTCAGTCATGGTTCCCATCTAAAATGCTCTTATCTTCTCAACTGGTGTGCATCACAAAGCCTTTATTGCATTTGTAGCTGAGGGTTTTCCATGTACCATTGTAACATAGTTTCCTAATGTGACAAATTATAGGAAGAGCAGACAAACAGGTTTCAGAAGAGCTGAGCAGTGCCTCATGGGCTCCTTGTGTGAGCTCAGAGACGAAAATTAAACTCAACATCTCGATTTCATCATCTGCACAGGATGATGATAACGCGCAATTGTTTCTATCCAACAGCACGGTTTAAACTTCAGTGGGAATATGGAAGTTCTAATAGGGACCACTGACATAAAGCAAGAGAGGCAGAGACTCAAAGTTGAATCACAACTAGGCTAGCTTTTCTTATTCTACTACTGTGTGTGTGTGTGTGTGTGTGTAAGCAGGTATACACAGCTATGTGTGCTGGTGCTAGTACCCATTTTTATGTGTGTGGAAGAAGTCAGAGTACAAACTTGGGTGTCATCCTACTGACAGTCCTTTTTCTCTTGCCTTCCTTTTTAAGTTAATTAATAAATTAATTATCATAAATAATTATACATATATTATAAATAATTATAAATATAAATAAATTATTATAAATAAAATAAATTAAAGTAAATAAATATTTTTTGAGAGAGGGTTTCTTCCTGGCCTGAATTCTCCGAGTAGGCTAGGCTGTCTGTCCAGGGAGCCTGAGGGCTCTGTTTATCCCTGGTGCTAAGAGGACAAACATGCACCACCTTTATCTGTCTGTCTGTCTGTCTGTCTGTCTGTTTCTCTCTTTTTTTGTTTGTTGTTGTTGTTTGAGACCCGGTTTCTCTGTGTAGCCCTGGCTATCCTGGAACTCACTCTGTAGACCAGGCTCGCCTTGAACTCAGAAATCCGCCTGCCTCTGCCTCCCAAGTGCTGGGATTAAAGGCCTGCGCCACCACTGCCCAGCTTGTTTCTCTTCCAATGTGGCTCCTGAGCAGCTAACTTAGTGCTTAGAAATCAAGCTTTTTACCCATGGAACCATACTAGCCCTGGGATCTTTTTTGCTTAGAGTAAATCTTCTCAGTATTGAGGATGGAGGCACAAGTGGGTTTACCAGGATTTGACTTTCAACCATTAGTTACTTGACATTAGACAAATGGTATAATCTGACAGGCTTTGTTTTCCAAACCCCAAAGTGCTAGGACTTACTGACATACTAAGGTGCTTCTTAGCTCTTAGAACTTAAAAGAAATTACTTTACTATGATCCACACAGGAGTACCACGCACCTTATTTACACATCTGTCTTCATCAAGCCATGCTTCTGCTGGCTTTTAAATTAGCTGAGATATCCCTGCTGCGTTTCAAAAAGAGGCAGAGGCACCGGCCCTGGGAGTACTGAAACACCCTACTGACACCAACCGGGTTCAGCTCAAACAATCCCAGCAACCAGGGGTTAACACTGGAAAGAATTTCCTACTTACTGAATATTAATTTTGTAGCTCAGATCTCTTCCCCAAGACTGAGTTAAAGACTTTAATAACAATAACAAATCTCTTTAAAATGAACATGGTTAACCTTTTCCTGTGAATTTTAAAACATCATACAGACAGTAGTGATCATTTTTCCTTGGAGGGTGTGGGGGGTGCATTATTTGAACTTTTATGCAGAAAGAATCAGAATGTGGAGAGAAAGGATGGCAGCTTAAGACACTCATTTAAGGTTTTTTGGTTTTTTTGTTTGTTTTTTGGGTTTTTTTTTTTTTTTCTGTTTTTGTTTTTTTCTGAGACAGGGTTTCTCTGTATATCTCTGGCTATCCTGGAACTCACTCTGTAGACCAAGCTGGCCTTGAACTCAGAAATCTGCCTGCCTCTGCCTGGGAGAGGTGCTGGGATTAAAGGCGTGCGCCACCATGCCCTGCTTTGGAGATTGGTTCTAATGCTTTGACTCAATTGGGATCTGTGTGTCCAAATGCTAAAGGTCCTTTTCCCCAGTTGGTTTTTGATTGATCAATAAAGATGCCAACAGCCAATGGCTGAGATGGGGCGGTGAGACCCTTAGAGTTTCGAGGGCAAGGACGCAGGGTAAAGGAGATTCAGGATCATCAGGATGTGGTGGGAGATGGGAGAGGAGAGCTGCAGGAGAGAGAGTCAACAAGCCATGGGAGAATTCGGGTGGTTGGACACTGGCCACTTTTTGATTGGGCCTGGGGTAGCAGGGGAAGATTTAGGAGCGCCCAGCGTTTGAAGTAGTCAAGGTGTTTTTTTAAAAAAGCTATATGTTGTGTGTCTTTCACTTGAGGATTCCAAGATACCTCCTGAGTGGTACATGCCTGTGATCTGTGGGGAGCTAAAGTGGTATAGCAAAACTCACTGCTATAAGTGTATATGTGGGTATTGGGTATGTGTCTTAGTTAGGGTGACCAAGCTAGCTTGGTCAGTCAATAGGTTCTCCAGAGCAGGAGTGAGGATCAAAAAAGAAAAAAAGACAATTAGACAACCCTGTAACATGATTCCCCAGCCAGTTCTGAGGCTGAGGCAGGCTTACTTTTATACCACTTTAATTACATGCAAAATAATAAGGTCAGCTCTAGGTTAAGGAACTAGCAAGACAATAAACACAAATAGTCAAGGAACTAGCAAAGCAATAAACAAGTCCGGGTGATCACAGTTCCTAAGGGCTTATCAGGATGATCAAGATATCTGAGGCTACTTCCCTGACCTAGCCCAAAGTCAAAATCTTGTCTGAAGCCTACTTCTTTGTTCTAGCCCCAAATCAGGTTCCTGCCTGAGCTTACTTCCTTGTTCTGGCCCAATGTCAGATTCCTACCAAGTTCCTAGAAGCGGCCCCAAAAGCTCTCCACATTAGGGTTTTACTGCTGTGAACAGACACCATGACCAAGGCAACTCTTATAAGGGCAACATTTAATTAGGGCTGGCTCACAGGTTCAGAGGTTCAATCCATTATCATAAGGGTGGGAGCATTCAGACAGGCATGGTGCAGGAGGAGCTGAGAGTTCTACATCTTCATCTGAAGGCTGCTAGCTGAATACTAGCTTCCAGGCAGCTAGGATGAGTTCACACCCAGAGTGACACACCTACTCCAACAAGGCCACACCTACTCTAACAGGGCCACAAGTCCTAATAGTGCCACTCCCTAGGCCAAGTATATATAAACCATCATAGCACTTCAAGTTGAAGACAGAGGACAACTTCATGGATTCTGGGGTCAAACTGAGGATTGCAGGCTTGCCCAGTGTGCTGGCTCGTGGTTTGTCAACTTGACACATGGGGAACTTCCATGTGGGAAGAAGGAGCTGCAGTTGAGAAGATGCCTCCATCAGATTGGCCTGTGGGGCATTTTCTTAATTAGTGATCGATGTGGGAGGGGCCAGCCCTGGACTGGTGGCACTAGCTTGTATAAGGAAGCAGGCAGAGCTAGCCTCAAAGGGCAAACCAGCGAATAGCACTCCTCCAAGCCTTGCTTTAGCCCCTGACTCCAGGTTCCTGCCCTGACTGCCTTTCATGATGGACTGTGATGTTGAAGTGGGAGCTAAATAAACCCTTTCTTCCCCAGCCTGCTTATGGTCTTGGTGTTTTATCAAACAACAGAAACCTGAGACACACTCAGAAAATATCTTTGCTGAGCTTTTTTTCTGCTGTCTTAAATACCGCTCATTATTTACTTCTTAATTAACAGTCATGTACTTGACTTATTTAATGCTTGGGGAGTCATGGGCCTTAGACTTTGGTGGAGAAAGTCCGGCATCCACAGGATGAGAACATGACTGGGGAGAGCTTTCCCAAGTCTTGGATTAGCAGCTTTCAACATCTGTCTTGAGGCTTCTGCCTCAGGACCAGCCAGCTGTCAGTCACCCACATGTACAGGCTCTTTCCTGACTTGTCTATCTCTAAGAACTGAACTACAGCAACGATTAGTTCTTTTCTCCTTCCCTTCCTTTTTTCTTTCTTTTCTCTCTCCTTTTAAATTTTTCTATACAGGATTTCTCTGTGAAGCCCTGGCTGTTTCATAACTGGCTCTGTAGACCAGGCTGGCCTTGAACTCACCTGCCTTTGCCCACAGCCGCCACACGCCACCCCCCCCCTTTCTCTTTTCTAATCACATCATCATTTACACAACTTTAAAATGATACTTTGTGACTCTAAAACTCTAGTCCTACCCTTTCCCTTCCAGCTCCTCTCCCCCAATCCCCACCTCAGGATCTACACTCAGTAAACAGTTGCTTCCGGAGACTTGCTATTTAGTAACCACAAACGGATATAGCCAAAGGCAACTCTTGACTCCTCAGGAAACCAACTGTAGTTGGTTGCTACACCTGAGCAGTGAGCACCTGGTTTTCACTGGTCCCTACTGATCCCTTTAAAGGTACGCTTTCCTCATCTCCATGACTAGTCTGTAAGCAGGTTATGCTTTGCACTGTCTCAATTAGGGGGAAAACAAGGAGGTAGAGGGATTAGGAAATGTATAGCCATGGGTGGGTATAAGGCAACAGGTAGATACTGCAGAGAGTTCCGGTGTGCTCCAGCATGGCAGGGTCAGGGGACTCTGGATAACAGCTATGTCCTGTACACATCAAGGACTTGGAATGCTTTCCCTATTAAGAAAGTATGAACGTTTGAGGGAATAGATATGGGCAACTTGAAGTAAACATTACACCATGTACACGCTTATTGAAACATCAAATGGTATCCTGTAGATACAGGAACTTTTTAATGATTTTATGTCATCAGTTAAAAAACAACAACAACAACAAAAACAACAACAAAAAAACAAAATACCCTGAAAGAACAGCCAGGCATGGTGGTCCCTGGCTGCAATTCTATCAGTCATGAGGCAGAGGTAGGAGGGCTGTGAATTTGATACCAGCCTATACTATGTAGTTAGATCTAGTCTCAAGAGTAAATTTTAAAATATTAGGTAAGATGAGATAAAAACGTATCTATAATCCCAGTGGCTCTCCCTCCTTCCCACTACCACCATGCTCTAACTCAGAATCCTTTCCGCCATCTTTTCAACACTTGCTGAGAGTGTTTGACAGCTTGTTTCTTTGTTTCTGTCTCTCTCTTTTTTTTTTTTTTTTTTTTTTTTTTTGGTTTTTCGAGACAGGGTTTCTCTGTGTAGCCCTGGCTGTCCTGGAACTCACTCTGTAGACCAGGCTGGCCTCGAACTCAGAAATCCGCCTGCCTCTGCCTCCCAAGTGCTGGGATTAAAGGCGTGCGCCACCACGCCCGGTTTTTGTTCCTCTTTTGCCTTCCTAAAACCTAAACCCTGCAGGCCCCAAATGAGATGGCATAGCACCAGTCCTTACAACCCTGTACTGATGTCCCATCATATTCAGAGGAAAATCCCAAGTCTCTATGTGGATTCAGAGGCCCTACCAGATGTGTGCTCCTTGCCCCCCTCTTACTGATGTAACTCGCCATGCTCTGTGCCCCATTCCACACCCAGTGCCAGTCTTTCTGACTTCTGTTCCCGGCACCTATTTCCACCATGGGTTTTCACACTTGTTGTTCCCACTCTTCTCAACATCTGTCTTATTTGTTTATAACCCTCTCTCTCCCAGTGTCTTTTCGAAGGTAACTTTGTCCCAAAGGCTAGGTTTCAGTGGTGGAAAAGCGTTCTATCCCATCAGCAAAACCTAACAGTAGCATTCTCTCTATCATACTTAAGCTTCTGGGACGGACATAGAAGAAGCATGGCAGTGTGGCTGGAGGGATGGCTCACTGTTCATTAACAGCGCTGGCTGCTCTTTTAAAGAACCCATTTCTAGCGGCTCACAAGCACCCGTAACTCCAGCTCCAGGTGGTTCAATGCTCTCTTAATGGCTCCCATAGGCACCCACACATGCATGTGCATGTACACACACATACGGACCTCAGACACATACATATACACATAAATGAAGTTAAAGTATTTGCAAAAGGTAAACATCAAAGGAGACAGTGGGGCGATAGGTCAGTTGGTAAAGTGTTTGTTGCACAAGCATGAAGATCAGGGTTCAAATCCCAGCATCCACCTACAAGCTAGGTGTAATGATGGGGGCATAGCACAAACACAAGATCTTTCAGGCTCACTGGAGAGCTAGCCTAGCCAGCCAGTGAGTCAGTCCTAGTTCCTAGTGAGAAAGCCTGTCTCAGAAGTAGCATATGGCTATCCCAGCTATGTTTTAATTGCTGTGATAAAACACCATGGTCAATGGTTATAGAAAGAAGGGTTTATTTGGGGCTTTCGCTTCCAGAGGATTCAAGTTCGTCACCATCACAGTGGGGGGGAGTGTGGAGGCCAGCAGGCACTGGGACTGAAGTGGCAAGCTGAGGGTTTACATCTCAAATGGCAAACAGGAAGTAGAGAGAGCAAACTCCACGCAGCACCAAATCTTAAAGCTCAAAACTTGCTCTACTCAAACTTTCCAAGTCTCCTAAATGGTGCCACCAACTGAGGACCAGGTATTCAAATGCCTATGAATATGCCTGACATTTTATTGAGACACACAGACAGACAGATAGACACAGACAGACAGACAGATGCAGAGACATAGATAGACAGACACAGAAAGACAAAGACACACTGACACAAAGGGGGGTGGGAGGTAGGAGAGACAGACAGACAGGCACAGACCAAAAGACAGGCAGAGACAGACAGATACAGAGACATAGACAGACAGACACAGAGAGACAAAGACACACAAACACACACACACAGAGATATTAAAGGGGATATATACCAAAGTTTAAAAAGAAAAGTGGCTGTGTTTACACCACTGCCCATATGGTGTGGGACAGGAAAGCATTGTCATTAAAACACTTTTGCAGGCTGGAGAGATGGCTCCACGGTCTGGAGCACTGACTGCTCTTCCAGAGGTCCTGAGTTCAATTCCCAGCAACCACATGGTGGCTCAAAAACATCTGTTATGGGTTCTGATGCCTTTTTTTTGGTGTGTCTGAAGACAGCTACAGTGTACTCATTTACATAAAATAAATAAATCTTTAAGAAAAAAAAACAAAACACTTTTGCTGCATAATGAAACTAAACCCCTAGAGCATCCTGAGCTTCTTGCAGGACAATTTCTTAACCTTCATACTCATTTCACTAACTCATCCTTCTCTATTCCCTATGCTTTAGGAGACCCAACTCTAGGATATTTCTTCTTCTCAGGGCACCTGAAAAATCTTCCTAAGGCCATTTTGTAATTTTTGCATGATCAACACAGCTGTATTATCATCTTCTGTCTAGACAGTTTAAATTAGAGACAGGAAGGGTGAAACTTTCAAAAAGGCACATCGAGGTTGAGGGCACAGAGAGACAAGGTGTGCACGTGAAGATCCACAGCACTAAGTGGTTAAGAAGGTGCCTTCAAATGCTTTGGATCCTGAAAGCGTCTTGCTGGTTAAACTACTGTACACCACATCATACAGACGAATTGACCAAAAGCAAATGGCTCAAGAACTCCTTCTGCAACATCTGACTGAGGCTGTGGTGGGCTGGAATCAATCAGCTTAGGGGCTGACAACCCAAAAGTGGTTTTGTATTTCGGTCCCCATTTGCTTCACAAAGGACAAAGGACAAATTTCCCAAGCTTCAGTTTTCCCGTCTCTCACACTGTCGTGTTAATATTTTCCTCAGAGTGGGTGTAAGGGCAAAATGACATAATAAGGGATTTTTGTAGACTGTGAGGCAATGTAAAATATTACCGCAATGAGTTGTAGGACCAGAAATAGAATTCCCAGCTAGCAGTGAGACCCTCATCCGCCGTGCTTTAAAGTGAAACGTTCTCTGTAACTTTGTGCATATGACTGGGGAGACTCACTCACATGGTTACAGTAGGATATAAATATCAGTCGTGGCATATGTGTGCTGTTCACTTGAATCCCATAGCTGCTCCTCACCTGTTTGAGTTATATATAGAAAAGTAAGACAGATGCCCTCACGACAAAACTTTCTTGGCAAATTCTCACACTAACCTAGGATAAGAATTTTTGTCTAACATTTCCTAATACCATGTTGTATTTCCAGCATGTTTATTCTGACTGCTTCCTTAGAAGTCTTAGCATTTAAATAGAAGCTGAGTAGAGAAATAAATCCCAGGAGCCTTTGTAGATGAAAAACCAGCAAGCCCGTCCTGGAGGCACTTTGAGAGGAGCTGCAATGATCACATTGATCTAATATTGTGTCGCCTTTTTGATCTTGCAGAAAGTGAGTGATTATGCCTTGTTGCTTCTGTGTTTCTTTCCAGTTGCTGCACGCAGCAACAAGACTGAGAGACAAGGCGATTGCAAAAGGCCCTGTCTTCCTCTGCAATGTGGGTTAGAAGAGTGTGGACACCTTGCCCGTAGGCTTTCACTTTACCTGTAAAGATACTGGGGCACCCTTGAAATGGTGAGCGAGCTTTACAAACCAGGCTGTACCACTGAGCTTCAGGAAGAGCCTTATAAAACGTGCTCCTTGAAACATTTGCTGAAGGGACCTTAGTAATCAGAATAAGCTGACTTCCTAAGGCCCCTTTATGGGTCCATAGACCTCCCTGTGTCCATTCCCCAAGCTGACTAATACAATCTCACCATCACCACCTTTGTGCCACAAGACTAGAGAATGCCCTTCTGGCACCATCTGCCTTCCTGGCCTAACCACCTTCACTCTAAGTCTGCTTCTGCCTCAGTATTGCTAAGGACCACTTATGCACCCCATCCCTATTTTCTCCCTATTCAGACCTAACTCAGCTGCTCTGTCTGCTCCCAGTGCCCTCCCCCCAACTTTACTAGTGTTTCTTTGATACCAACAGCTTTTGTCTAGCTAATCTAGCCATCTTGCTCAGCCCTCTTCTTGCCATCCTGGGCACTCTTTCAGGAATCAGAACTCAAATAGTGGGACTGAGAGGTTTTGTTGTTGTAATATATAAATATAAAAATACATATATGACATATAAATATACATATATAATATATAAATATACCTATAAATATATACATATACATTTATACATATATACATATTTCCCTATCTCACCAGGTCTCAGAAAAACCTAAAGAGATTTCAGATCAGCTTGGGCCCTTCCAGGAAAAACTCCATTCTTTGGCTGTGGTGGCTTCTGAATTGAAGAGCTCTAGGTCCTGACTGTTGCTAACGGAGGGACCCATGCCCTTCTCCAGGAACAATTGTCGTTTCTACAGCAACAAGTCCAAACCGGTTCAAAATAGGACCTGAAGACTTATGGACATAGCTCAAAACATTTAATACTGCTGGGCAGTGGTGGCACATGGCTTTAATCCCAGCACTCAGGAGGCAGAGGCAGGTGGATCTCTGAGTTCGAAGCCAGCCTGGTTTACAAAGTGAGTTCCAGGACAGCTAGGACTATACAGGGAAACCCTGTCTCGAAAAACCAACCAACCAACCAACCAAACAAAACAACCACCACCACCACCACCAAAACATTCAATACCGGATTTCCTTTGCAGGACAGGCTCTTGGCTCCTCCTACCCTGGCTCCTCCCCAACCATCCCCTTTCTCCTTACTATCCCTGTTCTTAGTTTACCCTATCTCTTAAAGGGTTTACGTAAATTCCTCTTGGGCTGAATCACGCGGTCCTCACTTGGTCCTGCAGACAGGATGAAGTAAAAGCAACGCTTCTCTCAGAATCATTCCAGCCCCCAAACTGCCAAATGATGTATTTTCTTCCAGCCAGCCCCATGAGTGTCTGTAATAAAATCCCCACCAAAACCAGGGTCATAAAACAAGCCCCAAGGCATCAAGAACCATGCTTCCCAGAGACTTCTGGGAAGCAGCCAAACCCCAGCACATGCCCTGGAGCCTAGAAGCAAGGTTGCTTTATAATAATCTGCTCTCCGGGTAATTATTCCAGTCCGGATGAAAGTGGGCACTCATTCCCAGGACAAGGTATGAATATATTCAGGGGAGCTCCGCTCATACGACCTCTGCACCTCACAGCACTCAACCAGGACTGAACAACCGACGCTAATAGATTGTGGAATTAAACATGAACAGAGACTTTGCTGGGAACAGACCATTTTCAAAGCATAGCAGTTAGTTATGAAGAATCCAAGGTTCAGTTTGCTACGTGAAAGCTCTAGTTATTGGGAGAATAGCAGGCTAATGTCTTCCTTCCTTCCTTCCTTCCTTTCTTTCTTTCTTTCTTTCTTTCTTTCTTTCTTTCTTTCTTTCTTTCTTTCTTTCTTCCTTTCTTCCTTTTTTCCTTTCTTCCTTTCTCTCTCTCCCTCCCTTCCTTCCTTTCTTTCTTTCTTTCTTTCTTTCTTCCTTTCTTCCTTTCTTCCTTTCTCTCTCTCCCTTCCTTCCTTCCTTCCTTCCTTCCTTCCTTCCTTCCTTCCTTTCTCTTTCCTTTTCTTTCATTAACACATTCATAAATTTCTGCAACAGTTCCAATATGTAGTTATTACATATCTGTTATTCCATTCTGAAGCTCAAAGATTTGAAAATGGATCCTAAAAAGTCAATGTTTGCCGGGCAGTGGTGGCACACGCCTTTAATCCCAGCACTCAGGAGGGAGAGGCAGGTAGATTTCTGAGTTCAAGGCCAGCCTAGTCTACAAAGTGAGTTCCAGTACAGCCAGAGCTATACAGAGAAACCCTGTCTCAAGAAACCAAAAAAAAAAAAAAAGGTCAATGTTTATAATGGCATTATGAACAAATGTAGAAACAACCAAAATGCTTGTCAATGGATGAATAGATAAATAAAATATGGACAGTCTATAGAATCATGTTATAATATTTACATATAAATTAGATATATGTAAGAATAATATTACGAATCAAGACTTGTTACAACATGGATAGATCTTGAAAACATTATGCCAAGTGAAGTGAAGGTAAGAGGTCACATGACTTTTGATTCTGCTTACTTTTGATCACATGACCTTTGAATCTATTTACAAGGAATATACGGAAAAACTTTATTCATGGAGACAAGAAACTGGTAATGGTTGCTTGTAAGTAGAGCAAGGACATGTGGCATGATGAAAATATGTTGGGACTAGATACAGGTGACAGTTACACAATAGTGTGAGTGTCTTAAATGCCATTGGCATACTTTAAAATGCTAGCTTTATCTTTGAGAATTTCATTTTAGTAAGAAGAATAAACCAAAAATCAAAACTAAATCTATTGATCTGGAGAAACAGAACGAGTTTTAGTACTCGGGCTGGAAAGAATGCTCTTCTACAAGATAAAAGCATGAATGGTATCTTTGATTATAATATTGGGTTCTAAAAATCCTACACAAAATTTTTCAATGAAAACTGATGCCACCTTTGTATAGGACAGCCAATCATAAATGCCTCCCCCAGTCAGCTCTTTAGAATCCATGGAGCCCAGTAAGCTTGAGGTTGTATTCCCTGTTAAGTATCTGGATACAATTAAGATACAGCTCCAAACTTTAAAACTCAGCCGGTCTGGAAGCTGGCGTAAGATGTACTGACAAATAAGGTGCAAGGCACAAACGAGCAGCGCCTGGTCTGAGGCTGGGGAGGTTCTCCTGAGGAAGCGAGGTTCCTGTCTGCTTAAACACTAAGACCCAAGGGAGTTACAACCTATAGTTCCCTATGGTAAGTCATACCCTCAGCGTCCTCAAAGAAAGGGTTTGTTGTTGTTTTATAAACCAAATGAGATCATGTCTTCAAAACTTCTTGTAATTTAATAAAAATCTTCATATTGGTATAATTGTCATAGTTTATTGATGTGTGGCAGTAACGTGTATTCTGTACTTGGATGCTATTTTCACATACTCTTATGTATTATTCATCATTCTCATAAAATTCTTAAATATTAGTTACTTGCCAAGTAGAGAAGAGAATATTGTTAAGACTTTAAAAGAATAAATTGAGATTCTGAGAGCCTAAGATTTGCTCTTGGGTTCATAACTTTGAGACTTGAGACCTTTAGTTCCTAGTTCATTCAAAACCCGAAGTATTGAAATGACCAAGAACTGTAGTTGCTAAAGCCTTTGGTCTTCATTAATTCCTAACATGATTAATATCTCAGGCAAATTCTACTTCAGTCAGTGAAGCAGTAGTTTGTTGTTACATGGAATTCTCAGGAACCATACAACTAAAATACACAGACATGCAATTTCTTTGACTTTGTATTGCTAACACTGAGTGTACACTGGGCATCAGATCAGACATGGCATTGAATATCACACGGACATTTAATCCCTGTGAAGAATTCTGTGTATACAGAAAGGAAGGCTCAGAAACAGTAAATTTACCAAAGTTCCAATGGAAATATAAGTTGGTATTTAAAAGTTCATGGCAGTTGAGGTAGGACCTGTAGATACTGTATTATCACTTTACACAGTGCTGAAACAAAATCTGACCATAGGAAGTTAAGGAAGGAAGGGTTTATTTTGAGGCCAAAGTTCATGGCCGTCAAGGAATGAAGCAGGAACCCGAGGGGGCCGATCAAGTGCAACCACGGTCAGGGAGCAAAAAGGCTGAATATTTTGTTCTCAAGTCCACTTTCTGTTTTGTATCCAGTCTCTTACTCCAGGCCATTGGATGGTCCCACCCTGCGTTAAGGTGTGTCTTCTCATATCCTTTAGACAAACCTTTGATAGCCCATTGACAGGCTTGTCTTGATGGTCAGCTTCTAGGAGATGTTTACCTCCAGTCAAGGTGACATTGTTAACCACCACAGACCCTTGGGACTCCTACCTAATGAAGCAGCAGGGCAGAGAGCAAATGTTGAACTGAGATGAATAGCAGCAGAAAGGATAGGGCTGATATTCAGTTTTGCTAACATCAAAGCTCCCAGATGAATTCCTTTGTTATACTGAGACATTGGTCCAGTAATTTTATGGTCATTTGAGTCTCCGCTCCAAAACTTAGGGTAATAAATTTGGCTCATCCTAATCACTATCACGATATAGTGTATTCAATACTCTTGGTGTCTTGCTTTAACAGTTGTAGATCCAAGAACATTTGTGACAATGAAGTCTCAAAAAAAAGGGAAGCCATCTTTTTTTAAAAATTTATTTATTTATTGATGTATTTATATATATGAGTACACTGTAGCTGTACAGATGGTTATAAGCTTGTTGGAAATTGAATTTTAGGACCTCTGCTTGCTCTGGTCATCCCTGCTCATTCAGTTCCTGTTTGCTCTGACCTAAAGATTTATTTATTATTATAAATAGGTACAATGTAGCTGTCTTCAGACACACCAGAAGAGGGTGTCAGATCTCATTATGGGTGATTGTGAGCCATCATGTGGTTGCTGGGATTTGAACTCAAGACCTTCGGAAGAGCAGTCAGTGCTCTTACACGCTGAACAATCTCGCCAGCCCCGGAAGCCATCTTCCATATGAAAGCTTTGTTTTGAAGACAAGGAAAGATTTGCTAGAAATTAGGAATTGAGGTTACTAAGTATTTTTCTGCTACACGATGCTGGGTGTTGAAAAGCTAATATCTAAGCTTTTGACTAATCTATTCTGCATAGATGTTTTAAGCTATAGGGTAAAGCAACTCAGACACAAACTACTGTAATGTTTCATACGTGGTTTTAGGATTGCCTAGTAGCTTCTAGGGCTTAAGGACTCAATGATACTAGCTCTGTCAGGATTCAAGCAAAGGGGAAGCACGCTCTATCAAAACTGGCAAGTTTCTCCTCTCTAGGACTCATCTGTGCTTTGTGAACAAGAGGGTAGGATTCCCAGTTAGTATTTTCTTTGGGGGTGGGGGAAGTTTGGTGACCTCACCAGGCATTTTCCCCATGCCCCTAACTTTAATCTCATTCTATTGGTTGGCAGTTCACTACCTCATTCAACAAATGCTTACCGTGCTTCTAGTGTTGAAAATAAGAGACGCAAAGGTCCTCTGCACAGGGAATTTACAGCCAAAGGGGCAATAAAAACATTTCAAAATAAATAAAACATTTATTAAGTATTGTTTGGATAGGTGTTAGGCATGTATTTGCACGGTGAGCTTGTCTTTCTTCAGTCAAAACGAATTCATAAGATGGCTCTTTCATTTCTCCAAATGGTGACATTTGACATATGACACATGACGACGTATGAGGTCATCATACTTAGGTTAAAAAAAAAAGACAAAAAGTTAATTTCATACACCCAAGACCCAAGTTTGAAAACTGTGCAGTAAACGATCTATATTCTATTTCTCCCCAGATTTCCAAAGGCATCCAGAGAAAGTCACTTAGATTTTTTCTTTTCATTTTTTTTTTTTAAAGAAGCCAAACGGAAAGGCAAAATGAAAAATGAACCTAGAGTCAGACATCAAACTTGCCGACCCAGGCTCGCTCTCGGGGTCTCTATACCGCTCCGAGCCAGCCAAGGGTCGCCATGAACTTGAGAGCCGAGCTCCCTTCCACGCCCGCGGCGCGGCGGCAGGAGCCCGGGGGGAGGTCAAGGTGTGGCTACGAACCCGGCGGTGGCGAGCGGGCGAGCCGACAGCGCTCGCAGGCGCGCGGCGGTGACAGGCAGGACCTCCGCGGCCGCCGGGACCAGCGAGCGAGGGAGCGAGGGAGGGAGCGCGGTCACGCCGGGCCGCGCCGCTCAGGTGGCGCCTTCCCGCTCAGGTGAGCTCCTCCCGCGCCTCCCATTGGCGGAGGCGCCCGCGGCCGGCGCTGGAAGGGCGACGCAGCCCGGTCTAGTTCAGGGTCTAGGGCGGCGCGTCACTTCCGGTAGCGCGGAGCTTGTAAAACACCCTGGAGAGAAAATGGCGGCGGCGACGGCGGCGGCGGCGCCTCAGCAGCTCTCGGATGAGGAGCTTTTCTCTCAGCTCCGCCGTTACGG
>NC_000076.6:120806749-120974249 GCF_000001635.26 Mus musculus | reverse complement strand
ATGGGATGACATTTATTTAGAAGTTCAAATAAAATTTGCTGTATTTCTGGTAAAGTATAGTATATATAACATGAAATAATCATTAATGTAAATTACATTTACGTCTTAATTGTTTTTAAATCTATTTAGCATTTAATTATCATCAGTTCCGTTAGATACACTGTGAAGCAGCTGGCTCAGAAGTTTGAGTCAGAGTATCCTGAACCATGATGCACTTGACATGGTGTAAGCCATAGTAGAGAGAAGTTCCTGCTCGTTCAGTTAGTCAGCTCACTAACACCGTTAGGGTTGTCAGGGTGAGCACTTACACTCCCTGTATTCTGAATTGCTTGTTATAATGTCTCGCTGTAGTGTTCATTGGTCAATTGTATATGTTTTAAGTTTTACTTCAAGTAATTCACCGGAAGATTGTAGGTTGCATGTGGCAGTGAGCTTTATTGGTTACTATTGAAGTTATACAATGTATAATGTCTTATATTTTTGGTTGTGAGCCTAGCCTTTAACGGCTGAGCCATCTCTTCAGCCTGTATAATGGTCTTTTAAATGTTTGTTTGGTAGTTTTTCTTAAGTAAAATGTTCTTATTTATTTTGGTCTGCGTTTTCTCATTAGGATCTTTTTTTTTTAATTAAACCACTTTTACTCATTAAATTCTTAGTTTTCTCTTATATCTGCAGAATTAGGTGATAAATTAGATGATCTAAGCTTTTTCCAATTCCAAGGATGAACATTCTAACTTTCAAAACTACTATCAGAACACCTCACAGATTAACCTGCAATAATTGTCCCATAGGTGATTCAATCATGACAGCTCACTGAAAGAACAGAAAGGAAGCAGAGTAGATTGCCTGCTGCAGATTCATGGTCATTATTTAAACATCCCTCTTCAACAAGAGATGGGATTCTTGTAGACAATTTGAAGAGAGATGAAACAAAAAACTGAGTGTAATTATATATTCCCCTCTTTCTAATTTTGTACACATTTTTATTAATTTATAACAGGGATATTAGCTCCTTTAATAGCCTTGCTCCTATTTTTAACATAAACATAGGTGTGTTGTTTTCATTCAAATGATATGTATAAGTTTTACTTTGAAGTGCCTACCATGCTAAGAACTTTTCAACAGCATGGTGTGTGTTGAGCAATTTCATGTGTGGTACATGAAATCCTCAGGACCTACATCCTAGTAAGAAAGGCAGTGACTTTAGAGAGCTGGAGGAGGGGGTCTGGCAAATACTGCATGCAGGTAGGCAGGCCTTTCTGAACCAAGGTCAGAATTGCCTAGAGGGTTAGCCATTGACAAGAAGAACACTCTTGGCAGATAGAACTAGTTTGTGTGTTGAAGGGTCAGGAAGACTACACGTGGGGGAAGTCACAATGGAGGAGTCTGAATTTTAGTGGCAACATTATGTATTAAGCAACTTGTATTTTCAGTTAACATTATATCATAGGTATCCTTTCCATGTACTGAGTTTAAGTGTAAAGGTATATTTTAAGACTTTCTCTCACCACAGGTCTTTTTCTCATCCTGTAAAAGTGTTAAATCTGCTATCCTAAAAATGTACACTTCCATATTCTACTTTACCACTGCTCGCTTCACAGTCAAGAGTCTTTCTCCACTGATCATTTGGTTCTGTCTGCTTCACAGTCAGGAGTATTCTCCTCTGCTGATCACTTGGTTTTTGTCTGCTCCCCCCCCCCCCACCAACCCCCAGCAGTTCTTCTTAATCATTCTTCAGTCACCAGTTAGCCAGCTTCCATGTCTCTGCCATTGGGTTGACTCTGCACTGCAGTCCCCTTGGATATGCACTCCTGCAAACTCGCACAGCACCACTGTCTCCCAGCTTTCATTTTTGCGTAGGCTTTAAAGGTTTAGTCCTTGCAACTTTGTCTTCAGTGCCATCCTTCCTGTTTCCCTGGGGTGGGTGTTTCATCCATTCTTGAGGTCTTGCCTCTCAATTTGTATTCTCTCATAAATGTCCCTTCTGAATACACATCTTTCAGATATCCCAAGGCACAGCCCCGCCTGCCGTCTTCTGTGCAGTCATCCTGTTTTGGCCCCTCTCTTCTTTGGTTTGATAGCAATGCTTCCATACATAGCCAGAACTCAAGAGAGAGAGGTGGGAGTTTACCTAGATTTCTTCCTTCCCTCGCCTTACATGTTCTGTCCTGTTGGTATTTTGATGTTCAGTACCTCTTCTTTGTTTTCTTTGAATCAGTCTTTTTTGTTGTTTTGTTTTTCGAGAGTAACAGGGTTTCTCTGTGTAGCCCTGACTGTCTTGGAACTTGCTCTGTAGACCAAGCTGTTCTCTAGCTCAGAGATCCCCCTGCCTCTGCCTCCATAGTCCCGGGATGAAAGGTGTGCTCCACTGCTGCCTGGTTCAGTCTTCGTTTCCTGTCACTTCTGTTTTTAGGTTAGCTTTTGCCCAGGCTCTCTCTAGCTAGCAGAAAGGTCTATGCTTCTGGGCAGTAGCCTTTTCAGTCCATCTCTGCTAGAGAAGAATCCTAAAGTATATTCTCTCTTGCTTCAGAGTCCCCAGTGACTCTCTCACTAGTCAGATTGAAATTTGATTCTATTTCCTGTCTACCTTCATTTCCTACTAGACAATGAGTATGTAATGGCATTTTGTGTCTTTAAACATATTGCCCATTCCTTGGTAATAGTTTCTTTTTCTCTCTACTATTTATCTTAAAAGTTTGCCTTGTGAACTCAGACACTTCATCCTGTTTATCTAAGTTTGGACTGTCATCACTCAGAAGAACTTCTTCCCCCCACCCGCAATAAGAACAACTTCCTTCATAGCGTCCATTACCCCATGCGATTGTATGGGCCCACCATGCCAGACAGCTTAGACTCCCTTGGTTAGTCTTTGTAGGTCGGATACAGGCTTTATTATTCAGCTGTAGGTTTGAATTTCAGTTCTCTGTCAGTTCTGTGACTTTACTAGAAATGTAATTGTTGGGTTAAACAACGAAGGGGCTTGATGCCTCCGTGGGTGGGGGGGGGGGCTTTACGAGTTAAATGAGATAATTTATTAAATGTTTAGTGTTCTTGAAGATGGAAATCACTTTAGTATTCTTGGCTCTTAATGAATAAGTGATTACATATAAAGTACCCAACACAGGGCCTCTGTATGTGTAGTTACACATCTGTAGATTTAACCAGCTACCAATCGAGAATATTTGACAGAAATTTGCATCTAAATGTGTACTGTGTTATTGTCTAAATAGTGTGGTACAGTGGCTTTATCTAGCGATTGACATACATTTATATTTGGTTGTTTACATAGTATTCTGCATTAAAAGTACAGAAGAGGGTGAATGGGGGGATATACAGATGCTATGCCATTTACCTGACGGACACCAACAGTTCCAGATTTTCAGTCCAGGAGCCCCATTCTTCATGCAGACTTGAGAACCACTTTAAGTATACACTGATGGGCTCCGAATGTCTCAGATTTTACTCCAATAAGAGTATATGAAAATAACTCATTCTCATAGACATTTAGACTACATCAAGATCAGTGGTAGGAAGTAGTTACGAATCAGCCTGAATTCCAAGTTTGGACTTAGTTTAGTAGGTTAAGCAATGGAAATCACAGGGGATTTAGATGGAGAACTGACACAAACTTTCAAGGAGGATGATGAGGTGGGCTGGGGAGTGCAGCAACAGACTTAGAGAGGAGAGCTATGAGAAGCATGGCGTTGGTCGATAATTGGGAATGGAGTAGTAGGGCTTAAGATAATTGCTTTGAAGAAAGAAGTATGCTTGTTGATTGTTCTTTATTTTCTGTGTTCAGAATCAAAGGATTATTTTGTGGTCATGAGCCCAAATGACTTAGGAATATTGATACCGTGGAGAAGAATTAGAGATGCAGAAGAGGGTTCCTGTTTGGAAAATAATGTATAGAAAAACTTTTGTTTAGGAGTGTTTTTCAAGTTCAAGTGGAACTATCCTTTGGGTCACGATAGAAACGTGGTTGTTGTAAAGATGAGAGACTGGTGCTGCGTGTGGGTGAATTCGGGACTGTCCAATGGTGAAGGAGTAGCTAGCTTTTCAAGTATAAGTGTCCCACTTTGTGAGTGGTGGCTAAAGACTTTCAGTCTTTAGAGGAATATTGACTAGCGGACTCTAGAAGTTGATGCCTGGTACTGACATGGGGTTAAAACTTGAAAATGCCGGGCATGGTGGCGCATGCCTTTAATCCCAGTACTCGGGAGGCAGAGGCAGGCAGATTTCTGAGTTTGAGGCCAGCCTGGTCTACAAAGTGAGTGCCAGGACAGCCAGCCCTGTTTCAAAAAACCAAAAAAAAAAAAAAAACAAAAACAAAAACAAACTTTTGAAAAAATGCTTGTAGTTATTTGTGAAGAATGATCAGAAAACAATGTTTTTAGACCTAAGAATATTCCTGTAAATCCAAGATGTTTGTTATAACTAGTTTGATGATTTTAGAAACTAAAAAATATTTCTCTGAGAAATAAAATTTAAATTTAAAATTATGAAACATCAATGACAGCTTGTTTATCGCCATGGCAGTACGTAGTTTGAGGGAATAATGGTGTAGAGAGCCTGTGTGTGAGAATTGGCATTGTCACTTACCAGCTTGTAACAGTAAGCCTGAGTCCTCGTCTGTTAAATAAAAGTGAAGAATAACAAAAGAACACATGCAAAGCTTGCTCTGTGGCTGCAGTAATAACAGCACTTAAAACCTTCTGTGTGCTGTGTTCCAGGCAGAGGATCAAGCACTCGTTAATCCTCATATGGGTATTTCCCTAATGTAGGCTGGACAGACAGGGAGAAGTCAAGGAACTTGCTCAGGATCCTGTAGGCAGCCCTGCGTGGGGAAGGTTGGAACTTGTAGTAGCTTTTAGTCACCATGCTAGATTGCTTTACGTGTGTAAGTACACAGTACTCGGTTCTGGCTTGTGACCATTGTCCATGACGTGCTGAAGAGCATGGGTGAGTTATGCAGATTAGTGTGTGAGAGCCAAGAACTGCTAAGAATAATCCAGGGAAGTACAAAATGATACTCAGCTATTAGGGACTGTGTGCAACCATTCTCACTTAAAAAGTTTAGATTAGGCCGGGCGTTGGTGGCGCACGCCTTTAATCCCAGCACTTGGGAGGCAGAGGCAGGCAGATTTCTGAGTTCGAGGCCAGCCTGGTCTACAAAGTGAGTTCCAGGACAGCCAGGGAACAGAGAAACCCTGTCTCGAAAAACAAAAAAAAAAAACAACAACAACAAAAAAAAAAGTTTAGATTAATTCGTAGGTATATGGGGAAGGGGTGTCTGCTGTAATACAAACTGTAGTACATAATATATGAAGCCATAATATAATACTTTCTAACTTTTAAAATAGTTGTAAGTCATAAACGTGGTGGGAAAAGTAGTCTTATGATGTGGATTCCCAGTATAAAATTCCTAATTGTTTTCTAGGGTTTAAATTGAGGAAGAGGTTTAGATAAATAGTATATGTGGTTTTTCTTTTTGACTAAAATTTGTGTTGCCCATTTATTTTTATGTTTGTCCTAGTGGAAAGGAAATGTTCTAAAGTGTTGGTGTGTATACTTTAAAAATTAGCTGTTGAGGGTTGTGAAGACTTAGGCTTTTGTTTCTATGGAACAGTGTTTGAATTTGTATATTGTAACTTTCAAAACATAGCTTGAAAAAAAAAAAAGTTCAGCCAACTTGAGTGTCTTATTGTAAAGCTCACCAGAACGTATACTCGCTATACTGGAGGGGCTGAGCTACCCCAGTGCTGGGTGTTAGGGGCTGAGCTATCCCAGTGCTGGGTGATAGACTGTTTCTTTTTTAAATTACCATTTCAAGTGCCCCTCCTTTCGGAATTTAAAGACTTAACTGATAAAAGGAAACATTAAGAACTTTCTATGTGTGAACACCATTTTTTTTAAAGTTTATTTTTTATTTATATGAGTACACTGCAGCTGTGTTCAGACACACCAGAAGAGGGCATCTGATCCCATTACAGATGGTTGTGAGCCACTATGTGGTTGCTGGGGATTGAACTTAGGACCTCTGGCAGAGCAGGCAGTGCTCTTAACCACTGAGCCATCACTCCAGCCCCTCATTTTCTTTCTTTCTTCCTTCCTTCCTTCCTTTCTTTCTTTCTCTCTCTCTCTCTCTCTCTCTCTCTTTCTCTCTTTCTCTCTCTCTTTCTCTCTCTCTTTCTTTTTCTCTCTTTCTCTCTCTCTCTTTCTCTCTCTCTCTCTCTCTCTCTTTCTCTTTCTCTCTCTCTTTCTCTCTCTCTCTCTCTTTCTCTCTCTCTCTCTCTCTCTTTCTCTCTTTCTCTCTCTCTCTCTTTCTCTCTCTCTCTTTCTCTCTCTCTCTCTCTCTCTCACTCTCTCTCTCTTTCTTTCTTTCGGTTTTTCGAGACAGGGTTTCTCTGTGTAGCCCTGGCTGTCCTGGAACTCACTTTGTAGACCAGGCTGGCCTCAAACTCAGAAATCCTCCTGCCTCTGCCTCCTGCCTCTGCCTCCCGAGTGCTGGGATTAAAGGCGTGAGCCACCACGCCCGGCTCTCATTTTCTTTCTTAAGGCTTTGGTTTCTCCACAGTTTAAAAGACAAAAGGGGTTAACCACTGGGCTATCTCTTCGGCCCTTGAACACCAATTTTTATGAGAGTAGTTACTACTATCCCTGTGAGAAACTGAAGTGTGGAAGAAAAAGTATCTTGGTCAAGGTCCTCAGCTGAGTGCTAGCTATGTGATCCAGCTCCAGTGTGCTGTAAGACACTGCTGCCTGCCTGCCTGCCTGCCTGCTGCCTGCCTGCCTGCTGCCTGCCTGCCTGCCTGCCTGCCTGCCAGGTGGCAGTCCTTCTGATGCTTAGCTGCTGCTGTGTTTGGGTGGGGATGTACTTAGAACCCTTGAGCCTTAGTTTCTATAGCTGTTCAAGTAAAAGCATCGTAAGTACTCCTTATGTCCAGCCATTGAGTTTTATAGGGAATTTTACATAAATGATTTGAAGAAATTGAAATGATCTAAACTATACTTCTCATTCTGTGATCTAGAATCCCTCAACTATAATAGTATACTCTAAGAGCCACTTGTCCAGCTCAGTGGCAGGCCTTCCTAATGTTAGCGAGTAGTAGAACTATGTGAGATTCACAGTCCGTAGCAGTACTTGAAGCTTGTCTCCTACCTTGTCTGAGTAGAAAGGGGCAGCTGTCATTGTTCCATATCATTCATTAGCATCTTCCTGATTTCCTGCACTGAAGAAGAATCTTTTATTTTTGTTGCTATATTATTATGTTATATCCTAAAACACAACCAGAAGCTAGAATTTAATGGTGCTGATGTCAAGAAGGTAGATTGGTAACTCAGAGTTAGAATACATAATGCAAATGTAGTACTGGATTTGAGGCAGAAAATACAGTTAAGCATGAAGGTGGGTTTTACTTAAGAGGTTTGTTTTTAGAGGAACAGAAATAAGAGAATGATGTATAATGAAAAGGAATTATTAGGCTCACATGATAGTGACTGGTAGCCAGCAATAGCTGTTTGCATTCTAGAAAGGCTGAGCATCCTGCAGCCGCAGTCCACGAAGCTCTCAGCTCTCAGCAGTCTCAGTCTGGCTCTGAAGGCCTGGACCATACCTGACCGTGGTGGGTAGTGTGGGTTGGAACGCCTGAGTTGCTGAGTTCCCGCAGCAGCAGCTGCAGCTGCAGCAGCAAGACTGATGCAGTCATCAGCAATGAGCAAGGCAGGGAGACAAGGCAGCACTGTATCTGGGAGAGGATCCTCCTCCAGTTTATTCCTTCTTGGAAAGACCCTCATAGACATGCCGCAGTTGGGTCTTGTAGACCAGGCTGGCCTCAAACTCAGAAATCCTCCTGCCTCTGCCTCCTGCCTCTGCCTCCCGAGTGCTGGGATTAAAGGCGTGAGCCACCACGCCCGGCTCTCATTTTCTTTCTTAAGGCTTTGGTTTCTCCACAGTTTAAAAGACAAAAGGGGTTAACCACTGGGCTATCTCTTCGGCCCGTGAACACCAATTTTTATGAGAGTAGTTACTACTCTCCCTGTGCTGTTGATACTAGCTGAGGAGCAATACCTGCTTGGCTTGGTAAAAGCTCTTCAGAGAACTTAGAAAGTAGGTTGAGTATTCCTCTACCATAGTGGGAAGATGAAGTATTTTATTCCAGTCAATTAAATGGGTGCAGTCAAGAAACTAGAAGGTATAAAATGGATTTAATAAGCAGGATATTAAAATCAGTCTGTCATATTAGAAGGAATTTAAAGTGCAATAAGACCTCCAGTCTCTTGGATAATTTTTGTGAAACATATAATGACAGTTTTATTCCATTTTGAATTTGAAACATCAATGCTGTGATTTTTCTTTACTAGAATCATTCAGCAGAAATATAGTACATATATTTAGCTAAAATTTTCAAGTAGCCACATTAAAGCATATAAAGACATGGGTAGACTGAATACTAACAATTAACTTAGTTTAGGCAGAATATGAGTTTGAATAACTAGTGTAGAAATTCCTAATGAATTATTTTATGTGCTTTGTGTGTGTGTGTACTAAGTATTCAAAACTCAGGATGTCTTATACATAGAATAAATCAACAGACTAGCGATCTTTCCAAGCTCAGTAGACACATGTGGCTAGTCCTTACTGGGACAGCTTAGCCCTAGGCTGCTCTGCAGTATTGGTTTAATTAGATCTGACGGCTCATCCTGGGATTACACTGTGCTGTGCATTATGTCCTATATAATTCAGTTAATATTTCTAATAATATGATAAAAGTTTTGCTATCAATTTACAGATACAAATAGTAAGATAAGCAGGTATTCTCTACAAGAATGGATTTACAACTCTTTTGATTGAAACCCTTCTGTTTGCTACATGACAGTGTTTTGAATATAGCCACGCAGAGATAGGACAGGCCGGTGGGTCCTTGACTCTTGCTTCTTATTTTAAGGCACCACACACCTCTTAGCTTGTAATGACAGTAGTCCTGGCAGCTGCTCTCATAGTCTTGCTTTCCCACTTCCAATTTAAACTGCTTTCTATTGCTCTTGAATGAGAGGTGTTCTGTCTGGCAGTTGGCTGTAGTGAGAGGGGGAAGGGAAGGTCAGCTCCTGTTGGGAAGAGAAACAGGGAGGAGTAAAGCTTGTGTCTATCAGGCAAAGTTTTGTTTTGTTTTGTTTTGTTTTAACTTTGTCAGCGTTTGAGATTTCTGGGGAGCCCTTACTCAACATGTTTGAGTTATACACATTTTATATCAGTTTATTGTATGTTATATAGTAGATTTATACTTAACAGCATCTCCAATTTAAGTTGAATAATTCCTCGAATTAGATTCCTGTTTGTAAAGACTTTACTCACCACAGCAACCTTCTTTGTTCAAAGAGGGAGAACAGGCAGCTCTCCGTTTTGAACTGATCAGAGTCACGGGTGATGTGGATACGCATCTTTAAACTTGCAGTGCCCCTTTACCATGGCTGGAACTACAGTTTACCATCAGGGCGCTTGTTTGGTCAGTCTCCAGCAGGCCAGACAAAACGGGGGTGGGGTGGGATAGGGTGGGGGGTCGGCAACTGTATTCTTGTAGCCTATAAGACCACAGCTTGCTTGCTTTGCTTTGCTTCGTTTTCATTCTTCCTCCTTTTCCTTCTTGTTTGTGCATGAGTGTTTGCCTGCGTGTGTATATGTGTACCACATGCATGCCTGGTGCCCAGGAAGGCCAGAGAGTCATCAGATCCCTTACACATGTTTAGGAGCCACTGTGTGAGTGCTGAGAACTAAACCTAGGTTGTCTGCAAGACCAACTAGTGCTCTCAACTGCTGAGCCATCTCTCTCTCTCTCTCTCTCTCTCTCTCTCTCTCTCTCTCTCTCTCTCCCCCCCCTCTCTCTCCCTCCCTCCCTCCCTCCCTCCCTCTCTCTCTCTCTCCCCCTCTCTCTCTCTCTCTCTCCCCCTCTCTCTCTCTCTCTCTCTCTGCATATCCCCACATCTTTCTTAAAGGTGTTTAATCTTTTGTTAGTTTCTAGAGATTTAAATAAGGGACACCGGCTTTCATCACTGCCTAGTCATGAATACTAGAAGAAAATAAATAAAAATATGTGAGCATGCCACTTGAATTCAGATTTTTTTTTAAAGATTTATTTATTATATGTAAGAACATTGTAGCTGTCCTCAGACACTCCAGAAGAGGGCATCAGATTTCGTTACGGATGGTTGTGAGCCACCAGCCCAGAATTTTTCTATTTTAAGTAATATGTTCCGTTTTAGTTCCATCAAACTATATATATCCTACTATAATCTATTTTTAAAACATCTGAATTTGGGCTGGCAAGATGGCTCAGTGGTTAAGAGCACTCATTGACTGCTCTTCCAAAGGTCCCGAGTTCAAATCCCAGCAACCACATAGTGGCTCACAACCATCTGTAATGAGATCTGACACCCTCTTCTGGTGCTGTCTGAAGACAGCTACAGGGACTGAGGGAAGCAGGGTGGACCAGAGCGAGCAGAGGTCCTAAATTCAATTCCCAACAACCAGATGAAGGCTCAGAACAATCTGTACAACTACAATATGTACTCATATACATAAATAAATCTTTAAAAAAAGAGAAATTCTAATAAGTCTTCTAGCCAGAACAGATATTGGAAGAATATAAGTAAATAGTTTGTTTTATATTTGTTCTTACACAGTTAACCCTACCAATGTGTCATGAGGCTTCTTTGGCCCCTGTTTCCAATTTATGAATGGTAATTCTGGTTCTTAAGGAAGAAAGGATACACCTGGTAAATGAAAACTTGTAAAGTTAAGATCATTTCTGTGACACAAACTATCTTCAGTTTTAAAGGGATTTTCAGAGCTGCATGCTTCATTGTGCCGCGGTGGAATTTGGGAGGGTGTTGTTTATCCAAGTTTCTTCAGGTGTAAGGATGGTTTTAAGCAACAGAGTTTAGCCAGGCAGTGGTGATGCACATCTTTAATCCCAGCACTCAGGAGGCAGAGAGACAGGTGAACCTCTTGAATTCAAGGCCAGCCTGGTCTCCAGATTGAGCTCCAGGACAGCCAGTAAGTGTTGGATGCAGAGATTCTTGGCTGTTCAAAACAGTGCATGTTGAGCTTTAACCAGATCACTTTTACTATCCCCTAGAAGGCTTAGGGAATATCATGGGAAATCGGATAGAAAGACTAAGAGGAGAGAGAGAAGGCTGCAGAGTGCTCTCTTCTGTGCATGCGGGAGGAGGTCATAGCAGTCATGAATCCCAGCAGCCCGTTGCTTTCATTGGACATACCCAAGAGCGGGCCTGGAAAGAGTCACAGATGGTGGAAGATCAGGGCCCACTCTTCCCTGCTGAATGCTTCTGGAGAAGGGAAGTCCTCATCTTCAGATGCGTGCACAGGTGAGCCCACCCGGATGCTCAGAGACCACCTGGTTAAGCTTGGTGGGTCACAAAACAAAGGCTGGAAGGGAGCCGGTGGGGAGGATTGACAGGAGTGGGCAGGTGAGGAGAGGGTGGAGCCTAGAGTGATCAGTGTGTTGTGTGGATGAAGTTGTTGAGGACAAATTTAGTTATCAAAAGGTGAGGTACAACAATCCCCAGCAGCTCTAGACTACCATCTCTCCTGTTCTCTGGATAAGGAAACTGAATCTTTGCAAAATTAAGAAACTATGGTGTGTATATGGCAGATCCAAGATCAGAGTGCAGGTAATTATCCCAGGGTATTTTAATTTTGGTTTGGTTTGGTTTTGGTTTTGGTTTTGGTTTTGGTTTTGGTTTTGGTTTTGGTTTTGGTTTTGGTTTTTCGAGACAGGATTTCTCTGTATAGCGCTGGCTGTCCTGGAACTCACTCTGTAGATCAGGCTGGCCTCGAACTCAGAAATCCTTCTGCCTCCTGAGTGCCTTCTTTTTACTTTTATATGTCCCTTGTTCCTTTACGTTTGTTCCTTACATGGTTGGTGTATAAGAGGGCAGTTGACTTAGTGAGTGTGTTTTTGTTTATCCTTTGAGAATCTTATCCGTGCAGAGGATGGGTCTTGATCACATTCACTCTAGTCCTGTCTCCGATTCCAATTTCATGTCTATCTTCCAGTCCTTTGTTTTCTCTCCCAGTTTCCTTTCGCCACTTCTGGTGAGTCCAGTTAGTACTGCTCACATGCTCATGGGTATAGGGCCATCTACTGTTGCACCTACAGGGCACACCCTGGAAGAAAACTGACTCCTTCCCTAGCAGCCTGTGGTTCTTCAGCTCTGGTGGGACTGTGAGCACACCAACACCACTCACCTGGTCTGTGCTGCCTGCCGTGCTGGCTGCTGTGATTGTGCGTGTCGATACACACAGCCACAGCCGCTGTGCGCTCTGCAGTCTAGTGGCCCTGCCGTGTCTGGATCATACTGTTAGCGGCAGTGCTCCCTGACTTCAGGATCCTAGCCGTCTTTCTGCTCCTTGAGCACTGGGGCAGGCGGCGTGTTAAAGAATGTCTCGTTTATGCTTGGGGATTCCAGACAGTTGTAGACATAGTTGTAAGGCTATCCCTTGGAGCATGAGTAACTAACTTGGCAGTAGCTACATCATCAAAGGCAGTGACTTTCTCCTTTCTAGTGGCCCTCAACTGCCTCAGCTCCCCTGGTCAGGATGGGGCCCCGTGCGCCTCCCCCCCCCCCCTTGATAGATAGCTGGATGTTTATTCCCAGTCTTGTTCTGGCCCTTTGCAGGCAGCTGCAGTTATTGTGAGTTCATGAGAGCTCTGGCCATGTTGGTCTCTGAGACAGTTTTTCATGGCATTTCTCTGCAGTCATCCAGCTCTTCAGTTCTTTCCACCCCTTCTTGGGTGCTCCCTGACCCAGGCTAAGCTGTCAGCACATTCTTGTTCTCAGCACCTTGATCAGCTATGGTTCTCCCAATTAGCTGCCCTCACCGTAAAGAGTCACTGCCAAGCTTGAGGTATGTCATATCCATTTAATAAAATAAGAGTAGTTGGTTCATTACCTCCCTGATCGTGGAATTTTGTCCAAATTTATAGTAATAGACAGAGCCTTTCTTCCTCCTGCAAGTGGACCTCAGTTCAAACCAAGTCAATTGGTGGTTTCTGTAGCAGCCATGCTGCTTTTGCACCAGGAAACACCCGAGCCTGTAAGTCGGTAATGTGTGTGTGTGGTGCAAAACTAATAGTGATCATTGTTTTAAGTTTTTTCCTCCCATCTGTCTGCATAGCAGTTTGAGGCACTGTGAAGACCAGCCTGCAGGGGGAAGGAAGCTTTCCACTCTGTTCTGGCCTGGCTCGTCTATCACTGCAACCAAGGTGTGTAGTGGCTTTAGCAGGGGGGTCTTATCATTCCACTCTTTGGGGCAGCAGAGGGAAGCAGCCATAACCTGGGTAGTTTTGAGGGTCTCTGTGGCTTTGCTAGCCAACAACACCAGGAGCTGCCCACTACCTGGTACTAAGATTTTCACTCAAAACCCAGAGCTTTGGGGTTGGCATTATCCACCCATGGATGTATCTGTTCTGTCTTTTTTAAAGTTTTTTGGTTTTGTTTTTAATTATACAGTAGTGAGCTTCCTTAGTTTTTGCTAACTTCTCCCCTGTATCCCATTTTCACCTTTCACCATTCCTGTTAAAACTTGCAACACCAAATTACATGTCACCTGTGCTCACCATTCCTGCTTCCAAGGCCTTTTGCCTGCATCCACTATGCCCCAAGTTAAATCTGAAAATTCCAAGCTATGATCTGCAGTTGAGAGAAACCATGTGGCGGTATTTGACGTTCTGGGCCTGGCTAGATTACCTCACTCCGTACAGTATTTTCCAGTTCCATTCATTTGCCTTCAAGTTTTATTTCATTTTTCTTTATAGCCTGAGTATACATATTTTCCCCTTATGTATGTGTACCAGTGTTGCATTATCCAGTCATTAGTTGCTGGACATGGAGGCTGGTTCGGTTTTCTAGCTGTTGTAAATGAATAGAGCTTTGTTGGTGTCAAAACCTATTGTCAGGTTTTTTGGCGGTCTTGTTACAGAATTGAGGTAGTTTCCATCTGTCCTTGTTTATTGAGCATTTTTAGAATTAGTAATGGGAATGAAATTTCATTTAATGGTTTTTCTTTGGCCTTTTTGGTGGACTGTTAGTTGACTTTTGAATAATAAAGGCAGCCAAGTATACATGGGCTAAATAACATTTGGTTATGTTTTTCTTTCTGCATTGTTAGATTTGAGTTGTTGTTCTATAGATGATTTTATACCTGAGTTCATTGCAGCCGATGATGTATGATTCTTTTAATAGTTTGTTTGGCTTTGATATTAAGGGTAATGCTGGTCTGAAAGGATAAGTTATCCTTCGATCTTCTGGAGGATAGTGTAGACAGTTAAATTCTTCAAATTTTTAGTAAAATTTACCAATAAACTCACCTGGGCCTGGTGTTTTCTGGTTTTGGTAGTTATTAATTATTAAGTTTCTTAATAGATTTAGTTAATAGTAAGAAAAATGAGTTGGGTTTTATTTTCACATTCCTCTTCTGATGTGCTTCATTTCTTTATCTAGTTCCAAGTTTCTTTCCTGAGTCATTTTTCTTCTCTCTAAAGGACTTTAAACATTTCATGCAAGTCATTTCCATTGGACAGAAATTCTCCCAATTTCTACTTTCCTGAGAAAGTATGAACTCACTCACTCACTCACTCACTCACTCACTCACTCACTCACTCACTCACTCATTCATTGGGTCTGGCTGTTTAGCTTAAGGTCTCAGTAAGCTGTCCAAGCTGACTTTGAGCTCACTAAGGCAGGCCGTGAACTTAATCATTTTGCCTCAGCTTTCTGAGTGGTTGGAACTTAGAACTGGGCCATTAGACCTCACTAACAAGTGACTACTGATATCTCCAGTTTTATGGCTAACAGGTTGCCCTGTGACATTGTTTCTGTTATGGCTGGAAGAAGAGTTAATTTGTTTGATTGTTTAACAAAGTAATAATCACAATTTCTCGTAGCTCAGACTAAAAGCAGTTTTGTTTTGTTTTGTTTTGTTTTGTTTTGTTGTTTTTTGAGACAGGGTTTCTCTGTGTAACCTTGGCTGTCCAGGAACTCACTCTGTAGACCAGGTTGGCCTTGAACTCAGAAATCCGCCTGCCTCTGCCTCTGAAGTGCTAGGATTAAAGGCGTGAGTCACCACTGCCTGGCCCTGAAAGCAGATTTTTGATAGTATTTAATATCACCCATCAATATATTTTGTTTTGGTTTGTAAAATATATTTTAAAGTAAAATATTTTTTGTATTTATATTCCCCTATAATATATAAAAAATTTCAAAGTTGAGAAAATTGTATTGTCAGTACTCATACTCATTACTTCGTCCTACTGCTTATAGAGTCGATATGGTCCTCCTGTTTCTATAGTATACAGAGTCCTGTTTATATAGTCGGTGTTTGCTTTGCTTTCTTTACTTGTCATTCTTTTTTTTTTTTTTCTTAAATTAGTTTTTGTAATAGAGATCCCAGACCTGAGCACAACCATAATGTAAAGTTAAAACTTGGTATAAGGATGGGGCTGGAGAGATGGCTCAGCAGTTAAGAGCACCCGCTGCTCTTCCAGAGGTCCTGAGTTTTCAGTTCCCAGCAACCACATAGTGGCTTATCACTCACTATCTGTAATTGGATCTCATGACTTCTGATATATTGAAGGTAGTGATAGTATACCCATATACATTAAATAAATAATAATTAAAAGAACTTGATAAAGATAAGCAATTTCAACTATAGTCTGATTCCATTTTTATGTGCTATTTCTTTTAAAAAGAGAAAAATTCCTCTAGGCATAGTTTCCCTATGTGGCTGGAACACACTCTGAACTTGTTAGCCTGACTCTGGCTCCTGCATGTTGGGTGTGTGCTGCCATGCTCAGGAAGGAGTCTGTCATGTAGAAATAACAGGAGCTAACCACACTAAAAGAAAGTGATTGGTCTGTCTGATTCTGAATTTTGACTTTTTAAATCCTCAAATACATTTTTTTTCTGCTTTCTCTGTATTGTTAGTATTTGATACCCATACTTAAAGTCCTCTTTATTTTTATAAACTCATTATATAAACTGATTTTTCAACAAATACTTTATTTGGAAGTCATATGGGGTTATTTCTTCTTAAAACAGACAAATGAAAAACTAGACGTCCTGTAGACTAGGATATGTGAGCTGGAGAATGGGTCTCCCCCTTCCCTTTCTTTCATGAATCAACTATTTTAGATTTGTATTTCCAGGTTGGTAATGGCTTATGGCTAAAGGATCATTCATGTCTTAGGTAAAGATGGTAGAAGTGTTCCTCTGAACCCAGACCTTACAGGAATAGACTATAAGGAATTTTCTAAGTATACATCAAGAGCCTTTGTTATGGAATGAGCATATATTTAATAAGGCCAGGAATAATTGTCAAAATTTCAGGAAACAAGTGGGCAATTGCTGTTACAAAAGAATGTCCTGCCTTGCTCATTGTCCATATTTAGATCAGCTGATCAGCTGATGGTGAGACTCAGAAGCACTTGCCACACAGGTGCAGTGCTCCTCCACACAGGTGCAGTGCTCCTCCACACAGGTGCAGTGCTCCTCCACACAGGTGCAGTGCTCCTCCACACAGGTGCAGTGCTCCTCCACACAGGTGCAGTGTTCCTCCACACAGGTGCAGTGCTCCTCAGCTGTTGGAGACATTCCCTCCTCCCGCTCCCTCCTCTTCCGTAGAATCAGGCTGTTTAATCCACTAATGTTAGAGGTGGATTTGCACATTTGAGTGTATATATGTATATGTGTGTGTGTGTGTGTGTGTGTGCGTGTGTGTGTATGTGTGTATATATATATATATTTGGTAATTTACATAGTTGCATTTTACTGCTTAGATGACTTGAATTTTTCTTAGGACCTAGTTTAAGGTCATAGAGTGGTGTGGGTTTTGTCGTGTGTGTGTGTGTGTGTGTGTTTTCTTTTGGCTTTTCAAGACAGGGTTTCTCCATGTAGCCCTGGCTAGCTTCAAACTCAGAGCCCCCTTTGTCTGCCTCCTGAGTGCTAGGATTAAAGGTGGGCACTGCCATGCCCGGGCTAGTTCACAGAGCTTTAGAACTGAAAAAGGCTGCTCTTGAAAGCCCCCGTCTAGAGGGAGAGTTTGACCTGTAAAATGAACCGAGAGGAGGGCTTATCTTTATTCTTAACTCCTGTAACTAAGCGGACAAGAGGCCTAGAGCTGATACTTGTTTGCGAATGTGTTGCTTTGCAAGATAAAGCTACGTGGTCGTCACAGCACTAAACTGAGGAGTTATAGGTTCTAGGAACTCAGAAAAGCAGTCTTGAGAGCTGGTGCTTTTGAGCTGAGCAGGATAGTCCCGAGCCACACTACTCATGCATCTATCTCCTTGTGTGTAGTTGAGAACTGGTTTTGAGAGGTTCTCCTTACCTAAGAACCTACAGTGTATCTCCAGCAGCAGTCTTCTAGCCATTTATCTGTTGGTTTTGATGTGTTCTATTATAAGGTGTTAAAGCTTAGTTACTCAACGTCTGAAAGTGCAAGGGAAAAATGCTCTTTGGTTTTTAAGAAATAGAAAATACCTTAGTTTTTATGGTTTTTATAATGAGAAAGTATATAGCCTTTGGAGTCAGACATAAATAGATTTTAATTTTGTTGGGAATTCCATTAACAAAATTTATGCACATTTATATCAAGGAGGTAACTTAACTTTTTATGGGTCAATGTCTCACTCAGAACAAAATGTAGTAATATATTCTCTAAAATAGTGGTGTTGTATTAATTGAGGCACTTTAAAATGTGTGTCAACAAGCTAGCTCCCAGTACAGGAGTGCTGCAGCAATTGCTGTCCCTTGAAAGGGCTGCACAGTGGTCAGGAGATTGGACCTCTCTGATATCAGAGAGACGAGCCTTCAGCCTGTCTGTTCTTTATGTCTTTAGCACCACACTTCTCCAGGTGTTGAGGGAAAGAAAGAAACACCTCCTAGTTACATCAGACTGTCTGGTTGTGAAGGTACTAAGACTACTCAGGGTCAGAGACGAGGAGAGTCGTCGTGAGCTACAGAACTTCCACATCCTTTGTGCTTGTAGCTGCAGACTTGACTCTCAGAGCGGAAAGAAAGCAGAGAACATAGAGAATGACAATTACCAGGAGAAGCAAATGTCTAGAATTTTCCTGGGAGAAATACATTTCTGTGTACTGTGATTTACTTTAGTTCAAGATGCATAGAATAGAAAGATATGAGTGCATCCTGTGACACTGATTGAGAGAAGCATTCGATAGATATACAACTGCCGATTTGTCTGGTCTTGTAAGTAGATACTTAGTCACTAAATGCTTAGGGCTCTTAGACTTTCTCCTTATTACAAGTGCTGTTCTTTAAAAATGTGAAGTGGATAACTAACGCTTCTAGTTTTCTCAGGTTTCTACCTTGGAGTAAAATATGAAAAACATGTTTAAGATCCCACTTGCCGACTTCCTTAATTGATCTTACAGTCTCAGTCGCTTACTGCTTGCTGTCTGTTCCACTGTAGGGTATTCTAACTGCACTGGCTTACTTCATTCCAGGACTGACACACCAAACATGTAACTACCTTCCAGCCTTTGTGTTCTTGGCTGGTCTTTCTGTGACTAACCTTCACATTTTAGAGAGTCATATGGCATGTTCTTCCAGGAGTCTATTGAAATGCTATTGGCGGGGAGGGGTTTCTCTGATTATCTTACTAAAAATAGCTTCTTTCACAATCAAGCCCTATTGTTTCCATCTGAAATACTGAGGCCTATCTGGCATGTATGGATTTTTAGCATTAACTTGTTTATTGTTTCTTTGAATCTCTGTAGAAGATAAGTGCCAGGAGGGCAGGGGTCTTGGGTTCCTCCAGCTGTCAGTGTGACATCACAAACCTAGACAGAGTTGGGGAGAAGGACTCTCAGGGAAGAGTTGCCTCTATAAGAGTGTCCTGTGGGCATGTCTGCTGGGCCAGTTTCTTGATCGCCCACTAGAACGGTGCCCTGAGGAGTGGGGTTGGGCTGTGTATAGGAGATGTAGTTTGAGTAAGCCTGTGAGCAGGAGTCCTTCATGATCTCTGCTTCAGGTCCTGCCTCCACAGCCTGGGGCTAAAGGATGGACAGACAGAACCTGTAAGCCAGTAAAGCCTCCCCAGGCTGCTGTGGTCAGTCTCTTATCACAGCTATAGAAAGTAAACGAGGGCAAACACGTGTAGTCACTCGGTGCCCAGACTCGCGTTGCCCAGCGTGCAGCACCCAGTCTCTTCCCTGGCACTGTGGCCCCATGGAGTCCTTTCAGCCATCAGTGTATTTGCTTAAGAGTAGCACATACTTTATAGTATCCTGACTTATAACCTGTTCATAGTAAATATGTGCTTAGGAAAACATAATGGTTGGTAAATGTTCAGGTTAAAAACTAGAAAAAGTTTATATTTGTTGAAAGCTTTGACAAAACTAATTATATTTTTGAAATTGGTAACGGAAGTTTAGAGAAGGAAAATAAAAAATGTACCATCTTAAATTTATAAGCTAAAATTTAGGAAACCACTGGGAGATTTTGAAGATCAAATTACACATTTTAGGAATTTGATTTATAGTCATTAATGTAGTTTAAAGGAAAGATAAGTCAAAGTACTAAGGCTCTACACAAGAAGAGTTTGGTATCTGAAACTTGAAATGACCCGGAGAGGTCCACGGTTATAGAAGAGGAAGTGGCTGAACTGGGAGAATCCGAGAAAAGGCCGTGGTGTGAGCCCCAGAGAAGCATAGGGAGAAGACAGCAGTGTGGAGGGAGCCGCAGCTGCCTGGGCCTTTAGGGGATGGGAACCACTCTGCGAATGCCTGGCATTGCTGCAGGGGGTAAGAGTGAGGACTGTAGCTCCCTCAGGTCTTCTGAAAGAAGAGACCAACTAAGAAAAAAAGAAAGAGAGAGAGAGAGAGAGAGAGAGAGAGAGAGAGAGAGAGAGAGAGAGAAGGAAGGAAGGAGGGAGAGAGAGAGAGAGAGAGAGAGAGAGAGAGAGAGAGAGAGTTCGGCTGTCAGATGCTCTTGAGACATGGGTCCTCTCTGCAGTTGCCACATTTCTTCAGGTTGGTCACCACTGACGAGAATCTCTGTGGGGTTTTAAACATAAAATGCTTCTTTTTGTCAGTGAAGACCAGACAGCTTCAATTAAGTATATTGGTGTTTTAAAAATACTAAAGTGATTTGAGGAAAGGAAGATGTGTGAGCGTGCCTCTTCATAAATCTGAGTGAGGGCTGACATACTTACTGTTTAAGACTTGCTACGCTTACAAAGAGTTGCCTCCTAAAAGGCTCTATTTTATTCTTACCATTCTTAATTCAATTTATTATGTGTCATTTGTTGGCATTTGAGGGGAAAATATTAACTGAAGGGCAGAACGAATCCCCTGGCTCTTTAGATATGTCAGCTCTCCGTTTTCTCAGTCTTGAATCGCAAATCTGGAATATAAAAGGCATTAGTAGCTTTCAACATGACTTTTTCTGTGTTTCTCCTTCTGCCTTCCTAGTCCTTCTGACAACCTCCCCCAGCTTCTGTTAGAATTAACACTATTACCTTTGCAACACAGAGCAAAATAGACATACATGTGGCTTGACTTGTCCAACACGAACTCTACTTGTCTCCATCCATCCAGGTGTGCTTTGCACTGGTGCCTGTTGTGAGCAGCTCGCAGAGGAGTCTGCAGGCTGATTTACATACATTCTGCTGTCACAGACACAGACACGCTCGAGTTTGTATAGCTTTATTTCAGAGTGCTCAGATTTCACATTAAAAATCAGTGCTATTAAAAGCACTTTGCAATCCATGTGCTTTGATTCTTTTAACTCAATTTTCTGCTCTATTTTGAGAACTTCTGATTTTCTACTTTTTAAAAATATTTCTTTCCCAGCATTGATACCTTTTTATACAGAAAGGTTATCTCAATGGCCATTTGAAAAATCTGATAACAGGATGTATGCTTTTTTCCATTGCTTTTTAATTGTACCTTGTCAGAATGGTCTTGTGCATGAACTCTCTTAGAATCAGGCAGTTCCTGGTTCCTATGGAACGTCCTGTTTTCTCAAATAAAAATAGAAAAGCTCTCAGAAAGGAAATGTGGTCGGTGTGAGCTGCCTACGAGAGCAGAGCGGTGGGCTTCCCTGTGCCATGCTTGTATAGTATACGCTCTGTGTGAAAGGAGTAAGAGAGGTTTCAAGTGTCTGTGAACTTGTGTGTGCGTGTGTGTGGGGGGTCTGAGTAATTGTGAGACATGTTATATATTTAATTATAATCTGGCATCACATTCATATTTTGGAGATTTTAGGTAGAGAAAGATTACATGGAAAATACTGTAAATTCCCTTTATAATATTTGATTGTCAAATACTAAAATCTAATTGTTAGCTACTTTGATCTGTTTATTCTTTTTTTCCTTGCCATTTTTCTAGATGTTAGCAGAGAGTCAGGTTTTTGTTTGTTTTCTTTTTTGGTAGCTACTAGAAGTTTGAATGCTGAAAGAACTATTTAGTTTTAAAGCAACAAGCCATGTAGAAACGTGATCTATTTAGTGATAATAAAGTGGGTAGTATTTACTGAGAGCATAGTGAGTGCTAGCTAGCTGCTGTTGTGCCAGACATTTTATAGGGTTGTCTCATGTAGTCCTTACGGGATGGACAAGGTATGTGCCATTGGTATTCCTCCTTTATAGAAAAACTAGCGGACAGTGAGCGAGGCATTAGTTTAAGGAGGTATTACTTAGGACTGGTGCAGAGACTTGAATCAATTCCTTGTATAACCCTGGCTTTCAGTTGTGATGGCGAAAACCATGAATTTAAAGTGAGACTGTCTAGCATAGTTGGCCTTCCTTCCTTCCCGGCTTCTTACCTCGTTTGTTTACATTGGTTTGTGTATGTGCATTGGTGGAATTGCATGTGCTGGCTTCTCAGGGTACTTGTTTAGGATTGACGTGCTGGAGTGATGCTAATAGTTCTTTTTTCTTTCTTTTCCTTGATAGTAAAAAACCCCTTTGATGAAACATTTGGAAAAATACAAGTAAGTAAAAGATCATAATGCTTATAATGTATGATGTCATGTTTTAACTGATGAAAATACTAGAGTGACTGTAAACTAAGGAAAGTAACTTTAAGGCCCTAGTAGTTTGGTCATTATGTCTGATGTAGAGCTGCTCCTGACAATAGAATGTTTGCTACTTTTATGTAAAGACAAGTGCCCCATCACATATGAGTGGCCCTGCCATGCCTTGATCTGGCTCTCCTACCTAAAAGTACCTGTGTTGTCTAAGGCCTTTGCAGGCTTTTGTTTTTTCATTTTGTTTCTTTTTGGATCTTTGTTCTGTTGGTGTGAAGAAGGATCAGGAAAGCAAAAAAAAAAAAAACAAAACAAAACAAAACAAAACAACAACAACAACAAAAAAAACCCAAGGCTTTTAAAAGATTCTTTTTCAAAGGATGATTGATATAATAACTTGAGCCAAAATTTTATTTACATCAAAATACTTTTTGCTTACCATAGAATAAACACTTCAGATTTAGATATTTAAAGCTAAAATGAATAGTATATTACATAACTCTCTGCTAAGTTTTCATTGTGGGAACTGACCATTATATAGATCTATATCAACATTATTTGTTTTATTAAGAGCATATAATAAAGTGTAGTCAGACGGAATTATTTCATATTGTTAGGACTGGGACTTTGGAATAATTCTCCAGTATATTCTGTAGTGAAGACGTTTATTTGCAGTGAATTTGACAACGGAGTCTTTAAAATGCGATAGTGTTATAGTTGAGACTTAGTACAGTGGACTCATGGAACCTTGGAAGTAGATTTTCTTTAGTAATTTGTAGAATCACAGATTCAGTTTAAGACTCTCGGGTTTCAGCCCAGGTTTTACTTTTTGGTGTTTGATTATTGGAGTTTGAATTTTTATCTGTTGATTTTTGAGGCAGAGAGCCTTTATTTGTGTGTTTATTTGTTTATTTATTTATGAATGAGATGATCTTGTTAAATAGGCCACCCTGGCCTTAGATTTGCTATTTTCCTGTCTCAGTCGCCTTGTGCTGGGCTAACAGGTGTAAGCCACTCTGCTTCACACTTTGGGTTTGTAACTTTGTATGCAGATAAGGATTGCCTTGATTCAGAGTAACCTAGGGATGAGGTCAGGGAAAGGGTGATGTGGCAAAGCTTGGAAGGAAACAGGCGCCAGCTGGAGGGATGAATACTGTGTCAATCGAGACATAGGCGAGGGCATGAGGCGGGGATCTGAAGGCTTCTTCCTCCATCACAGATCATGGTTGCATTGACAAAACTTTGTTTCTCATAGTGTGGAAGCTTGTTGTCCTTGTTTCCTGGACATGAGTGTGGGGACAAAAGGGTAGATGCAGCTTCATGTCTTTAGACTTATATGTATGGCTCACATTCTACAGCTTCTAACCATGCCTGAACTTGCTCCATGAGCGTATGCATTCAGAAATCCCGTGCTCATGAAGACTCCCTGATAATCATGGCTTTATCTCAGGGTGATAATGTCTCAGCCTTTGTCATTACCTACAAAGGTTTATCTTAGTTGTAGTTGTTCTTAAATTTGGATATCATTGTTTAGACTAGTTGATAGATTATATAGACCACACCATGTTTTCTTCATAGCATCTTTACCTTCTGGTCAGAGCAATATTCCAGACATGCACAAGGCTGGCTTACTTTTCTCTTAAATTTTCAGAATAAAGCCAAACTCTTTTTCTTCATATCTAGGGTTTTGTGGCAGTCAGTTCTAAGCCATGTTTCCTTCAGCTCACTCCTGCCTGTGTAAGAAGTCTAACCAGTGCTTTCATGCCTCTACCTCTGCTTGTGCAGTTCCCTCTGCCTGGAATGATGGAGTCTCTTTTCTTCCTATGCAGCCCAGCTCTCCTGCTGTTACACAGATGGCTTTGTTGACCTCCCTCCCTCTCTGCATTGGGCAGTCACAGTGTGACACTGCATGGGGCTTTGTGGCGGTGCTCCTGAGAATAGGAAATACCTTGTTCGTTGTGTTTCACTTTGCTCTGAGACGCTAACTCTTTACTCCTTAACCTCATTGCATGCTTCACTTTAATGATAATTATGCACAAGGGTCATCTTGAAAGCCTAGGACAGGATGTATGTCAAAGTAACAACACACATTCCTATAGTTATGTGATAGAGTCAGAGTAAAACAAACCATGAGGGGCTGGAGGATGGATGGCTCAGTGGCTAAAGGCATTTGCCAGCAAACATGTCAATCCGAGTTGGAACACACATGGTGAAAGGAGAGAAACCATTCCTGTTAATTGTTCTCTGACTACAAAGGGTGTACTAGTGTACGCATGTGTGTGCAATCCCATGTCCGTACATACATTAAATAGTTTCTCAACCATGAAATGTAAGCTAGCTAGAAGAAAGACAAGAATAGTCTGTGTTGAACACAGCATGTATGAATGATAGTGTGGGGTTCGAGGGGCTGCTCTGATAGTTAGAGGAGGTGTATGTGTGTAAGAACCATTTATGTATCTATGTGTGTGTATGTGGGTGTGTACACATCAGTGCTGGTGCCCACAGAGGCCAGAGGCATCAAATCCTGTGAATCTTAGGGAAGGTTGTGAGCTGCCTGACAGGGGTGTGCTGGACTTGAACTCTGGCTCTCAGTCATTGAGTCACTTCTCCTGCTCCCTGTGTCAGCTTAGTTCTCAGGAAGTAAAGTACTTACAGTGATAACTCAGTTATGTTAACGGTGTTCAAGTAGAGCAGCTACTGTTTCCATAGGCTCTGCCTTTCACGTTATATGGCTTTAACCATTTTAGCTTGATTTCCTCCTTTTTTAAAAACTATACTTTTAAAAAAAATTATTTCATAATTTTTTTTTTAATTTTAGGAAAGTGAAAAAAATCTTTTGATGAGCACATTGTACAAACTTCATGATCGATTGGCCCAGATTGCAGGTATTATTTTAGCATTCATTGTCTCCCAAACATTTCTAACATTAGCCAGTGTGTGTTGTGTTGTGTCAGTAGTGGTAATCTTGCCTAAATACAGGCTTATATTTATTTATACAGTATTTTTCTTTAGAGATTTGAAAAAAATTCATACAGGTATAATCCAGGCCATTTTTCTGCTTGCCATATATGTTAGATGTTATTTATATATATTGTGTACATAGTAACAAATTCTGATGACTTCAATAGCAATTGAATTGGATAAGTGTGATTAATGTCTTCTGTAACTATGTAGTTGTCATTTCTTTACTTAAAGGAATAAAGGATTCTGTTTTTAATTAGATTCTTTTCATGCTCTGCTCTTAAGCCTGTTTCAGTGCTCAGGTATCAACACATCTGCAATATGAATAATTTAGTGAAATTATTAAGTGGGTTCTTCCTAAGTTTGAGATTTGCAACTTACAGTAATAGTTTGCATTTATCCAATTCATGCAGAGGATTAGCATTTTACATATAATCTGAAAGAAGTGACTTTGGATCCCTCCCTCTAGGTGATTGGGAAAACAGAAATGGAGCTTTCCAGGGCTTGCAGAAGCAGACTGCTGTGTGCAGCTGGGGTCCTTGGCAGAAGTCTAGGGGACAGATGTAGTGTGACTCCTGCTTAAACAGAAGTCTTTACGATCCTTCCTGATGTTCACTTCCTCTGTCTGATATATTTATCTTTGAGTCCGTAGTTTTGCCCAGTTTTTAGTCTTAATGACTGTGTATAGTTCTGTGTACATCATCAAATGCTTCTCTTGCACACTGATTTGCCTTCATTCATATACTACAGCTCATGACATTTATTTGGTATGCTCTAGTACCTGGAAGTTACGTCGAATGTATTTTATAGCTAGCTTAATCCTGGATGGCTCTCAATAGCAAATTTATGAGCATAGTCTCTGGTTTACCAGATCAGGACGCAAGGGTTGCTTTTAGAGATGTAGTTTTCCTCACCCAGAGTGGGTATTGGCCAGTTTTTTCCTATGCAATGCCTGTAGTTAATATTGTAGGTTTTGTGGACTAGACTGCCTCTGTCATTACTGTTTTACTTTGCTATTATAGCATGAAAGTAACCATAAATAGTATATTAATCGGCTAGTTTGACTCTATGAATACCAACAGACCACATTTGGGCCTTGCCTGTGTTTTGCTGACTTCTGTTCTATCTGAGTCTCTGGGAAGCCTTATAAAGCTTGAAGACTTATTTATCCAGTAGATACCCCTTATCTAATTATGCCCATTACAGCCTGGCTTCCGGAGTAAACTATAAGTAACAATATACTTTCACTACAGAAAGGGTTGCCAGAGTTTTACTTTAGTTACTCTATTTTTATGTTGCAGGTATTTTTAAACTACTTGAAAGTAATAAAGCAGCAAAAACTTAGAACTGAAGTTCAGTATGAGGAAAAATATCTGTAATAACCACATGTAGTCTGGGGAAAAAAAGCTTTGAATTCTCTGCAGTTATATTTAAAAAGAACGTTATTTCTCTAACTTTTATAGCACACCCCTTTATAACAGCTATATCTTAGTTTCACAGGTCGACATTTCTAAGGGACATGTACTCCTGTCTGTGATGAGCATGGTTATGCTCTGAAAGTAGACATGCTTAGTACGACAGTAAGATACAATGCGATAGTAATTAGTCTATTTGAAGCTTTGGATTATTAGCTTTAGGAATCTATGTGTGAGTTAGTAGCGAGCATTTCCTGGATGCTCCCCTTTAATGTGCCTACATTGGCTTATAGTTTAGAACACAAGAAGAAGACGTTCTATAGACTAAAGTTCATTTAAAAGTAGTGGTTTATGGAAGGGTAGTTGTTTGTTTACACTAGATATTGGAATTGTTTCTATAAAATATAAGTAATGTTCATCAATATTTATTGATTATAATTATATATATAATTGTATAATTGGTAAAATACTTTAAGTTCTATTTCTTCTGCTTAATATTGTACTTATTCCAAATTAATATGCTAATCTTTTCAGGAGACCATGAATGTGGCAGTTCTAGTCAAAGGATGCTTTCTGTCCAAGAAGCAGCTGCATATTTAAAAGTAAGCAGTGACATCAGAGTTTTAATAGCCGTGTTCTTAAAGTGCATGTCCTTAGTGCTGTCAACAGTGTTAAGCGCTGGGTTACTTTGTGTGCTGTGTAAGGCAGTCTCTGTTCTTCATTGCTCGAGAGTCTGCTCCCTGCACCAGGCCCTCCCTCTCTCAGGTTAGCCTCTCTCTCCCACGCCACTCCACCCACTTGAACACCTGTTTACTTACTTGTATATGTTTGGCTAGGTTCCTGTTAAGAGAGAATACGAGGGGGTTTTCTTTCTGAGATTATGGCTATAACTGGTTGGAGTGTTTTTATACCTTAAGGATGGAAAGCTAACTGCTTTCCTAGCTGTGCTTTTGCCCTGGATTGTTTTGGGGGTGAATAAGTGTATGCCGGGTACTTGACACAGAAGTGTGGTGAACGGGAAGCTCTAAAGCCTCGAAGGACCTTCTAACAGGGAGTTCATTGAATTGTGTAGATTTTGTCTCTTGTTACTTATACGCAGGATTTTTTTAAAATAATAAAGCTTATAAAATTAAAAGTCTTAACTATTTAGTGCCATGTAAGCAGATATAATAAAGGACAATGAGATTGTTAGTATTTTTGTTTTAGAATACTGTATATAAGAAAGTGCACATAAGTGTGTAAAGGGCTTGAAGATGGGCTGTAGAGATGGCTCAACGGTTAAGAACACTGACTGCTCTTCCAGAGGACCTGAGTTCAAATCCCAGCAACCACACCGTGGCTCCCAACCATCTGTAATGAGATCTGATGCCCTCTTTTGGTGTGTCTGAAGGCAGCAGCAGTGTACTCATATAAATAAATCTTTAAACACAACAAAACAAGACAAAGGGCCTGAAGAACACTGTGCTACATGCCTGTGCCTGTCCTCAAAGCTGCTTTGTAGGCTGAAGCAGGGCAGGTGCTTGCAACCCAGTTTTGAGGACAGCCTGGACAAGTTAGTGAGACTTGTCTTAAAACAAGATTCAACACAAATCTCAGCACTCTAAGGAGGAGATGGAGATAGAATTAAGATGGGTGGGCAGCATTCAGGAAAGCAAGTGAGGCACTTGCTTTTAGTCAGACCTGCTCAGCTCAGTTCTTTCAGGGTGCTAAGAAGACTTGCAGGTGAGATTCTCTGAGCTGTTACAAGTTATCCTGGAACTAGGAAAGAAAATAAGCTGAAAGATGGAAAGTTCCATTCTTGTGAAAGGGAAAAATGGAATTCATGACAATCCAGTTCCATGTAAGTAGCCCCATAAAGATGCGAATGCTTGCAAACCGAGATGCTGTTCCAGCCAGCTTTTAGACGGCTCTGTGGGTTCAGATGTAATTGTGTGTCATCTCTCCTACCCCCTTCAAATAGCATGACTTTAAAAGGGAACAGGATTTTTCCTATTAATATTTTAAGTGTACATATAGTACAATGTGGTAATTGTATACATATTATTTAACATAAATAATCTCTAGGACATTTTCATTTTAGGACTGAAACCCTATGCTCATTGCATAGTAGCCACCTATTTTTCTCTTTTAAATTCTGTCAATCACTGCTTTCTTTTCTATATCAGTTTTGTAACATTTAGATATGTAACTATGCTCATTGATAATTCTCTGACTTACTTCATTTAATGTCTTCCAAGGCCATATGATAACATTTGATAGTATTTTTCTTTTTATTTATTACACCTTTTTCATAAGATTTGAAGTCTAAAAAAGCCTCAGCTTTATCCTTTTTTAATCTGATATTTAAAAGTAATTTAAATCCATCTGTCTTAGTCAGGGTTTCTATTCCTGCACAAACATCATGACCAAGAAGCAAGTTGGGGAGGAAAGGGTTTATTTGGCTTACACTTCCATACTGCTGTTGATCACCAAAGGATGCAGGACTGGAACTCAAGCAGGTCAGGAAGCAAGAGCTGATGCAGAGGCCATGGAGGGATGTTCTTTACTGGCTTGCTTCCCCTGGCTTGCTCAGCCTGCTCTCTTATAGAACTAAGACTCCCAGCCCAGAGATGGCACCACCCACAAGGGGCCTTTCCCCCTTGATCACTAATTGAGAAAATGCCTTACAGCTGGATCTCATGGAGGCATTTCCTCAACTGAAGCTCCTTTCTCTGTGATAACTCCAGCTGTGTCAAGTTGACACAAAACTAGCCAGTACACCATCCATCCATGCATCCATCCAGCCAATCTGTTTTACTGCTGGGGATCTGAATTTAGATCCTTATGTTTGTACTTTACCTATCAATCTTTTCTAAGACCCAATATAGTGTGTGTGAGAGTGTAATATCATCTGGAGCAGGAGATTTAGCTGTTATAAACTGCCTGATAAAGGTGCTGGGAACTGATTTTGGGCCCTTAGGAAGAGCAGTAAATAAAAGCCCTTGACCACTGAGCCATCTCTCTAGCCCCTCAAGATTGTTTTATCTACTGAGCCTTAGGGGAGCGCCCTCTCAGAGGCAGCCTTAGGGGAGCACCCTCTCAGAGGCAGCCTTAGGGGAGCACCTCTCAGAGGCAGCCTTAGGGGAGCGCCCTCTCAGAGGCAGCCTTAGGGGAGCGCCCTCTCAGAGGCAGCCTTAGGGGAGCACCTCTCAGAGGCAGCCTTAGGGGAGCACCTCTCAGAGGCAGCCTTAGGGGAGCACCTCTCAGAGGCAGCCTTAGGGGAGCACCTCTCAGAGGCAGCCTTAGGGGAGCGCCCTCTCAGAGGCAGCCTTAGGGGAGCGCCCTCTCAGAGGCAAAAGGGAGGGAGTGTGAGGTGAAGAACTCTGGAAGGGGACAACAGGAAGTGGGGGGCAACATTTGGAGTGTAAATAAATGAAATAATTAAAATAAGAAAGAAAACAGAATCTCTAGAAATTGTAAGATAAGTATTATAGTTAGGCCTTTTATAGTCATAATTTATTAGATGACTTTTTATTTATCTGTATCTTAATTTTGGTATATGTATTTTTCATCTCCTTTAAGTTTATTCTTAAAAAAAAGTTTATTCTTAAGTATTTCCTTTTTGAGCTATTATAAACAATTTTTTTCATTTCCTGTTGAGATTCTTTGCTGTTACTATATATAGGAAACAATTGATTTTTCCATGTTGATTTTTGTACCCTGCAAGTTTGATGAATTCATTTACTCTAAGGGGACTTTTTTTAATTTAGAATTTTTAGAGGTTTTTTAAAAAATATTTTTATGTAGATAATTATATCATTTGTGAAAAGGAATAATTACTTTTTTCTGTTTCAGATTTTAAAATTTCTTGCATAAGTTACTCCTCTAGACTTTCTAGTCTGTGTTCAATAGAAGTGGTGAGTGGGCCCCCACTTTCTTGTCTTTGCGTTCTCCCTGTTAGATCTGACTGCTCACTCGTGTATGGGCCTCAGTGGGTGTGGCTTTTTGACATGGACATCCTTTCCTTCTACTCCTGGGCATTTTTAAAACTCATTGTTGAAGGACTGTTAAGTTTTCTCATGCTTTTTCTGTAGCTATTGAAATAATCATTTGATTTAAATATTTTCATTTATTTTTTATTGGGACTGCAATATGAATACTACTTCTAATTAACAGGATAGATAAGGATCCAATAATATTGTGGTTTTTAATTTTTTTGATCTATTTAACAACAAAACAAGAGGTTTAACAGATTAAGAAAATACTGCATTGATATTTTTTGTGTTGAAATGTCTGTGTACCACAGGACCCTGCTGTTATACTTTTAATACGCTGTCCAAGTCCCCTTTCTGGTATTTTATTAGAGACATTTGTGTTTTTATTCATCATTATCTAACATTGATAACAAAAACCAACATATCTCCAGCTGCATATGTAGCAGAAGATGGCATAGTCAGTCGGCCATCATTGGGAAGAGAGGCCCTTGGTCTTGCAAACTTTATATGCCCCAGTACAGGGGAACGCCAGGGCCAGGAAGTGGGAGTGGGTGGGTTGGGGAGCAGGGCGGGGGGAGGGTATAGGGGACTTTTGGGATAACATTTGAAATGTAAATGAAGAAAATATTTAATAAAAATTTTTTTAAAAAAGTCAGTTTGGGGGCTAGCAAGATCATGCATTGGATAAATGCACTTGCTGCCAAGCTTGACGGCCTGAGTTCAATCCCTGAGACTCGTGGTGCAAGAAGAGTCCTCTTACTGCCACATGTGAGCCATTGGATGCTCATGGCCATGCATGTATACACGCACGCACACACCCACACACACACACACACACACACACACACACACAGACACACACACACACTCAGAGTAAATAAATATATAAATTAGTGTTAAAAGTTTAAGAAAGTTTGGGAAAGTTCTTTTTGTTCTTTGAAGAATTTGAGTAGTAATTTTTTTCCTAATGAAGTAAGTAAGAAATGAATTATTCTTTCATGCCTGCCCAGGACCACACCAATTAGTGTTCCAGCACGAATGGAGAAGGACACATAAACCCCATACCTATTTGACTAGCTGTAGTCAGTGGCTGAGAGGAGGAGAATCAGTGCTCTTCAGGAAGCTCCCATGGCTGGTTGGCCATGTTCACGTGGTTAGTTCTAAACCCAGGCAACACTAGTGGCTTTGCTAAGTCACGCACAGGCAGTTTTTAGAAGGAGAGGGCGTGCGTTTAGAGGGGCGTTTGTTTGTGGAGGGTCAGGGGAAGACTTAGAGAAGCAGGGAGAGGTAGGTACAGTGAAAATACATTGTGCTCATTTCTGAAATCCTCAAAAAGGGAAAAATATGTATTTTTCTTTGAATGAAATGTTTGTCTGGTTTGTAGTATTGAAGCCATCATTTTCCTCACTGATCTTTATCTGTGTATTCTGTCCAGTTTTGAAAGTTGTTTATAGCAATCTACTCTCAACAGTGGTATGCTCTCCCTCCATCCTGCCTTTAATTCCTCTCTCTGCCTGTGGGCTCTCTAATGTGTGTATGCCAGTATAACTGCTGTATCTTCTGAGTGGATTGAGCTGCCTGTCTGTGTGACATCCTTAGTAGTTAGCTATTCCCATGGACTCTCTCTCCTCTATCCTTGTCAGCCTGTGTGTGTGCCCTTAAAGCTAAAGTGGGTTTCCTTTACATTCATCCATCAACCCAACGATTAGGTGCTTCTATTTTTATTTGACGTCTATTATTGACGGGACAGACTTTTTGTTGTTTCTACTTGCTTTCTCTCTGTATGGAAATTTTGTTTGTTGGTTTTTTTTTTTTTTAAGATTTATTTATTTATTTTAAGTACACTGTAGCTGTCTTCAGACACACCAGAAGAGGGCATCAGATCTCATTACAGATGGTTGTGAGCCACCATGTGGTTGCTGGGATTTGAACTCAGGGCCTCTGGAGAGCAAGCAGTCAGTGCTCTTAACCACTGAGCCATCTCTCCAGCCTGAAATTTTGTTTTCCTGTCGTACTTCTTTTTTGTATTTCTTTTGTAGTAAAATGCTTTAATTGCTTTTGAATTTATTATCCTCCTTTATGTTATCAATGTGTCTTTTAGATTGTATAACCATTAATGTTTATAGCTTTTTACATGAATATATTTATAGCTTTTAAAGCATAATTTTGTTCTTTAACTTGTATATTGTATTTGAAGTGTATATATCACTTTTACAATGTTTTGTATTTGTTTTGTATGAACCTTTATAAGTGAATTTTAAATTTATTTACCTTTATGTTGCTGCTTGCATCTTTCATTTAATATTAGATACCTTTTGGTATTTTTTATAAGACAGTTTAATGGTATTGAACTTCATAAATTTTGTTTATATGAGAACTATTTCTTCATATTTGAAGGTTAGTTTTCTGGATATGATATGATATGATAACCCTGGCTGGCAGGTGGGTGGGTGGGTTGGTTGGTTTTTCTTCCTCTCTCAGCACTTCATGTGTTTTATCTTACTATTCCGTAGGTTCTCCTATGTGATGAGCAGCTTTTCTCTTCTTTAAAAGTCTCTTTGCCTTTTGACAGTTTGATAATAATGGTGTGTGTATGTGTGTGGACATGTGTGTGATAATAATGGTATGTGTATGTGTGTGGACACGTGTGCATATGTGTGGGTAGATAAATGTGCAGGCTCACACGTGGGGAAGGAGGCCAGAGGTCAACATTGTCTTCTTCAATGGTCTCCTCCTTTCTCTAAAAATCCCAAGCTGCCTGCTTCACCTAAGCTATGTGGCCAGTATGCTCCAGGGACCGCCTCCTGGTCTGCTTCCCCAGCTCTGGGGACAGGCATGTGCCACTGAAGGCGGCAGTGTCTCCTGATGTGTTGCTCCTGTTATTTAGACTTAACATTCCTGCTTACTTGTTGGGTTTCTTCAATCTGAATGCATAATTCCTTACCCAAATTTGGGGGATTTTTTGATTCTTATATTTTCATTTTTTCTTCTCTTTTCTCATTTTATGCTTCCATAATATCTTGAGTGAAACACTTTGCCTTTTTTGTTCTTTTTAGTGTACCTCTAACTATTAACTGAATAATATCAAATGGTGGGGTTTGCTGATTCTTTTGTATATTCTTGAAAACGTGTAATTAATTTTCAATGAACTTTAGTTGTTCTGTTACACATGCCTGTCATCAAAAGTAAACCGAGTTGGGGTTTTGTTGTTGTTGAGACAGGGTTTCTCTGTATCCCTGGCCGCCCAGTCCTAGAAATAACCTTGTTGACTAGGCTGGCCTTGAACTCATCGGTTTTGCCTGCCTCTGCCTCCTGAGTGCTGGGATTAAGATGGCCTCCCTAGGTGAAAGTGGACTGAGTTTTTAGCTTACTGTATAATTTACATATGCACTACAGAAAGATGCAGCCGGTGTCTTCTAATCAAGATTAGACCTAGATTCAGACTCTAGCTCTGTGTATTTGTACTCTCCGTTAACCTTTCTGAATATTGACATTTTGAAAGTGAAATTTTAAAAAGTGTATATTTGTATGTGTATGAATGGCTTGCTTGCAATTATATATGTGCACCATTGGTGTGCTTGGCCCTTAGGGGTCAGAAGAGGGTACAGGCCCCTGGAATTATAGTTGAGGTTTTGAGCTGCTGCCATGTGGGTGCTGTGAATGGAACCTGGTCTTCTGTAGTTTTACGATGATTTTCCTAAAATTATTTTATACTTCCTAACAGTTGGATTTTGGCGGTGGTGGGTTTGGTCTGGTCTAGGTTTTGTGTTGCTGGCTTTTTTATTTTTTAAGACTTATTTATTATTTATATTTAAGTACGCTTATTTATTATTTATATGTAAGTACACTGGTGGTCTTCAGACACACCAGTAGAGGGCGTCAGATGTTATTACAGATGGTCGTGAGCCACCATGTGGTTGCTGGGATTTGAACTCAGGACATAAGAACAATCAGTGCTGAGCCATCTCTCCAGCCCCCATTTTGCTGGCTTTTTTGTTTGTTTCTGTTTCTGCAGTGCTAGGAATTGACCCTAGCAGATCAGACCTCTTGCCTTGCTAGGCAAGCATTCTCTCACTAAGATGTGTCCCCAGTTCCTGTTTCATGGTCCAGAATGAGGGCTGGGGTTACTTTTGTTTTTAACTCTATAGACTTTTTACTGCATATTATAAAAAGAGTCGAGATTCCATTTCTTAAAGTTATTTTCAAATATTAATACTCATTAGGTTCATATGTATGCACATCTGTGTTAGTCTATTTGGCCTCAGATTGTGAAATATATGTTTATCACATCATAGATGCAGTTTCGAGAGCTGCCAATAATACCCCCCCAATCAATAAACAGGATGGGGGGGGGTGTCAAAAATAAAGTCTCAAATTCTAGACAAGTCTCTTAAGGATTTCTTAAAATAGTGTTTTATTTTCAGTAAAAATTACCATCATAATTTAATTCTCATGAGAAATAAAGGGAAAAAGTTTTAAATTCACTGTATAATAGTAACCTATGGTAGTATTTGATCTAGCTTTCTTTAGTCTTTTAAAATTAGTATGACTATAAATATTCCTATTACAAATATTCATGTGTTTATCCTTAGAATCACATACATTTGCCTCTCCCATTAAGCAGCTTAAGTTTTTAAATTGCTGGGTAATATTTTACTATGTAACTAATGTGCATTGACGTTTTTTCTAGTCATTTCCTTAGGAAATAGTCCTGAAAAGGAAATTACTTTTTCAAAGAGCCTGAGCTTTATAAAATTCTTTTGATAATGTTCATATTACTTCCTAATCTAGAATGACAGTTTGAGCGTAGCCTAGCCCCAGTTGACTTTTTTTTATCTGTGCAGCAGTATAAGAAACCCCTACTTGGTATCAGACAAGGACTGTAAGGTATACACAGCAAGCTTTCTGTTTATGGAGAATTCTTGTACATTTCATTTCTAGGTATTTCTAGGTACTTATATTATGATTTCATCTGCACAAAGTGAACACTTTGGGATACAGTAGCAAATGAGGCAGCCACTCCCACCACTCCTCCAGTGCTCACCAGCATCCCTGGCTTCTGGTTCATGGTACAGAAGTCCCAGCACGGAGCTTCTGTTTTGTTGACTTTGACAAATTACATTTTATTAGTATTTCCTTACTCTTTCTCCTTCAAAAGGAGTTTTAATAAGCGTATTTATATAGATATATTTCTGACTTACCAAGTGCTTTCATTGAGCTTTCGTAGTTTGGTAGTGTTGGGAAAGTTGAGAGGTCCCTCTGGTGGAGCACGTAGGAAACACACGATGTGTTTGTAGCTGGAGCACTCACGGCATCCCTGTGGGCCGGCTGACGAGTGCTGCCTCGGTTTCTAAGGTGCTTTCAAAACCCGATGGACTTCTGACACAATGCACAATACCTAAGATCTGTGAAGACTTAATGGGAAAGTAGAACTTTGTGAACGTGCCGAGTGCTGGCAGATAAGAGTTTACGGTTCAGCCTGGCCCCTTGATCTCTCTCTGTTGGTGAGGCTTTATGTGGGGATGAAGGGTTTTCAAGAGGCCTGTGACGCGACAGGGCGGGTTACTCTGAGCAGAAGTTCTCTCTTCTGGAGACAGTGTGTCTGGACATGCGGTGTCTGCGCCATCGCCACTTTCCCAACCTCATTCCAGTTTGCTTGTCTTTCCATCTTGATGCCTTCATCCTTTCTCAGTTCTCATTATGCAGAGTTAAATCTTCTAGTAGAAATTTGGTAAAAGGAAAAGAAGTATTTTAAAAAGTGAGGCAGTGAGACTTGTATAATCGTTTTTTTTAAGTATGCACTTTATGCCGTGTGCTGGTCTCAAGTTCAACTTCATCTAACAAGGTGGAGGACAGGAAACCTACTTTATGAACAAATTAAAGCTTAGAGGTATAATAACTGGGTCACCCGGCTAGACTGTGACCAGCCTAGGAGTAGAGAGCGTGTCCTCCGTGTAACATCGTTGTACTTCTTTGAGGATCAGCTAGGTCCATAACCCGTCAGTTCCAGTGTGGATAAGCAGTTGACACTTTAAAGTTGTTGTGAACACCTTGACGTGGCAGTTAACAATGGCTACATGTCATCGATAGCGTACACCTCACTAAGTATGTTGTGCATATGTAGTTTGTAATGGAACTGAAATCTAGTCTCAGATCTGCTGGATACAGAAGTCAAGTTTCCATTGAATCAATGGTTAAGTCTAGTTTTTGTTTGTTTTTAAAGGCAGGGTCTACTGTGCAGCACTGGCTGTCCTGGAGCTCACTGTGTAGACCTGGCTGATCTCTGCCTCTGCCTCCTGAGTCCTGGGATTAAAGAGATCCATCAGCATGCCTCGCACAGCGTTGTTTCTTGGCGTATAGCATATAGCATCTCAAAAACAAACTGCAGTCTCTAGGTGGAGGTGCATAGAGCTGTCTCTGCCTGGCAGCTCCTTTGCATGGGCGGCCCCATCACATTTCTAATTCTTGGTTGTATTCTTTTGTTTTCTTTTTCTTTTTTTAAAGTATAGAACAGAATTTATTCAGGGCATGGGGAGAGGAGTTAAGAGGGTAGTAGAGGCAGAGAGAGAGTAGAGAAGTAGAAGAGTAGAGGAATAGAGACTGGCCATGAGCACTTGGAGAGGGGGGGGGGAGGTTATATTCCTTTAATATACTGTATGCATGTACATTTACACACACTTCCCTTTCCAGGTGCACTTGGTCTTTAAAATAACTGCTGAAAATTTATGTTTTAAAACATTATCAGATGCTTCAAATGTAAGTTAAATTTCAGAGTACGAAAGCAATTGAAGTTTGGTTCAGTCAGTTGTGAGACCAACAAGCCAGGACTGCATAGCCAGACCATTTCAAAAGTAGATAATACTGTTTTATGTAAAAGACCCGGCTTCTTTTGTAACACAGAAAGATGATGGTAAGAAGGGTGAAGGCTATATTCTATAAAGCAAATTCAAACAGATGGCCTGTAAGCCACCTTTATTATCTTAAAAATCCTAGCAAAAGTTTTGTGTCAGTCATTTATGATCCCTGGCAGTGAGCGGTGCTTTGTAGAATTTGGTATGTTTGCAGATCAGATGTATTAAAGCAAAATTGCCGGTGAATTAGGAAGTCGAAGTGTGGTCCAATGAAAACAATTTCCAGTGTCATTGGAGAATCTATTGGTAAAATAATTCAGTGGACATTTCTAAAATCATTTTTAAAAGAGATTTCTAAAACTTCAAACACAGCCTTTGCACTATAGAAAGTGCATAAAGTGATCCTTTGTAAAGGGCTTTATTAGCATAGGAGACCTCAGCTGCTTGGTTTAGTGTTGTGCTTGTAGTTTCTAGCAAAAGAGCTGGTGCGGTGTGGATCATAATTAAATATATATTGTATTAAGATAAACAGATGTTTTTTGTTTTTCAAGACAGGGTTTCTTTGTATAGCCCTGGCTGTCCTGGAAGTCACTTTGTAGACCAGGCTGGCCTCAAACAAAGAAATCCGCCTGCTTCTGCCTCTGAGTGCTGGGATTAAAGGCGTGCGCCATCAGATTTTTTTTTTTTTTAAAAAGTTGTTTAAGATATGGGGGCTGGTGAGATGGCTCAGTGGGTAAGAGCACCCGACTGCTCTCCCGAAGGTCAGGAGTTCAAATCCCAGCAACCACATGGTGGCTCATAACCATCTGTAACAAGATCTGACGCCCTCTTCTGGAGTGTCTGAAGACAGCTACAGTGTACTTACATATAATAAATAAATAAATCTTTAAAAAAAAAAAAAAAAAAAAAGATATGTTTAAGAACTTGAATAGGGGGCTAGAGAGATGGCTCAGCGGTTAAGAGCACTGACTGTTCTTTCAGAGGTCCTGAGTTCAGTTCCCAGCAACCACATGGTGGCTCCCAACCATCTGTAATGGGATCGGATGCCCTCTTCAGGTGTGACTGAAGAAATGTACTCATACACATAAAATAAAGAATTCTTAAAAGAAATTGAATAGGGTTTGGGTGAACAGTGCTAGTATATTGGCTTACCCAGCATGTGTATGGTCCCACTTTTTGATCCCTAGAGCCAATGGAAGAAAAGTAAATGTTTGGAGTTTATTAAAGTACAAAATACATATACAGTGGATACAAATTGGCTGAAAAAAGGAGTTTTCATGTGTGTGTGAGACCCTCTTTTCCACGATAAGCGGAATTGTAGCATGGTGTATAAGATACAGCGCCATGCATTGTTATCTGACTGTCCTGGCTTCAGTGTGCACCCAGGCCATGCGCTGGCCTGGCGATGACCTGGCTCAGGAGGAAAGGTGACACAAGCATGAGAACCTCAGTGTGGTCTCCAGAGCCCACATTCAACACAGGGTACAGTGGCTCTGCTCGGTGGTAGCGGGAAGAGGGGCAGGCAAAGACACTTGCATGGGGAACCTCACTGCTCAGTCCTCTAACTGAATGTCAGGTTTACTGAGAGAACCTGTCTCAGAAAGTAAGGGGGAGAGCCATTGAGCACCGTGTGTCAACCTTTGGTCTTTCCAGCCACATGCCCATATATGCACCACAAAACCCCATACACATGTACACACACTGCACATAACACACACAATTAAAAACAAACATACCTGCCCATCCCTACCAATTAGTAAGCTTTTGGATTTTCTATAATTTTTAGGACCTTAAATGGCCTTTATTTATGAAAAATGTGCCTATATTTGTACCTTTATATATAAACTTATATTCTTGGGATATTTTTTTCTTTTTCCAGGCAAGGTCTTGCTGTGTAGGTGTGGCTGGCTGGCTGATGTGGTTAATGTGTTAGTATACACTTAAACATCACATTAGTAACTAAAACTGAAAACATTTAAAATTATTCATTTGAAATAATAATGAGCTTTGTACATGGCACAGTACTTATAAAATGTAGTGTCTGTGAGCTTTCTATATGGCAAAAATACTTTAAACTGTAGTGCCTGTGCGTGCACGTATACTTAAGTGTCATGGCAGGCGATGACCTGGAGCAGTGCTCATCTGGTCTCTCCTGGCTGTCCTGCGTACTCCAGCCTAGCTGGCCCACTTCCTCCCCTGGGTCTGCTGTCTCTGCCTCTCATCTTGCAGTAGTGTTTCTGTCATAAATGTACCCACTACATCTAGCTTTTTATATAGCTTCTGAAGACCAAACTCCACCTGTCAGGTTGTTCAACTAAAGTATGTGAGTGTGTGGATGTTGAGTATCTTTCTTCCTCCTTTTCCAACTTCTATTTGGAGAACATGTCTCTCACTGAAGATGGAGTTTGTGTCCTGACTAAATTAGCTTTTCCGTGTGCCTAGAATTTGCCGCTACCCCCACTCCCCCAGACTCCCCAGGTTCCCTGTGAATGTTAGTATTCCTGGCCTTTGTATGGGCGCTGGGTATCCGAACTCTGTTCCTCATGCGGTCTCTCAGGCTCCCTGCCCTCTGAGCCCAAGTAGTAATGCAGTAGTTGCCACTGTCAGTGAAGTTTTGTATTCTGCTTCATAAAGTTCTTGGTTCTCTCTTGGAACGAGTGGGCCTTTTACCTGTGTGTGATTATTTTCTACAAAAAATGGGTTGAAAAGTGCTGGTTTACTGAGTTGCTAACATCTTTCTGTTACACTGTATCAAAGTCACACTTGTTAATGTCATATCAATTTATGAAAAGTCTTTAAGTACTGTGAACTTATAGTCATAAGTGACAAGTATGTTTTTCTGCTTTATACTTTCTCACTTGGAAGCTTGAATTTATAATTAGTTACAGTCCACATTTTTGAGCTTACAGGCTTAATGGTTTCACTTGTTGAACATTTGAATCGTCTCAGTAATTTGCCATATGCTTATTTGAAAATACTGTTCCATTTATGAAAGGTAAACTTAATTCATTATCACAATGATACTTGAAAATAAACTTAACAAGTAACTAAAATTTGTAAATATAATAAAACTAAAAAGAAAGCATAGCAGAATATTAATAGTGCTTCTATTGGAATCATGAGAAGATGGTGTTTTTCATTTTTTATTTTTTAGTACCGAGTTGTATGTTTTCGTTACTATGTTTATGTGGTTAAAATGAAAACAAAGCATGTTGTTTATGTGACGGTTTACATAGGACTATTGAGAATGGGTCTCTGTTTTTCTTGTTAGAATTTAGGTCCTGAGTATGAAGATGTATTTAATACTTCATTGCTGTGGATTTTTAAAAATGGGAAAGATGTTGGAATAAGGTACAGGATTTGATTTACAATTTGATGATTTTGTATTGTAAGAAGTGGTTTTTGAAATTTTAATCTCTACCTTAATTATTTTTAAATAGGTGTGTTGGTTACGGGCCTGAGGAAGACTTGACAAACATAACTGATGTGCAGTTTTTACAGTCCACCAGGCCCCAGATGCCCTTCTGGTGCCGTTTCCGGCGTGCTTTCATTACTGTGACCCATAGGTTATTGTTGTTATGTTTAGGTAAGTTGTTAGGATTAGAAGGGGGCTGCACTGCGCCCACCTCACAGAATGCCAGAGCTGAGAGAGAGCTTACTCCTTGCTTCTGGAGACGGTGCTGGAAATTACTTCCAGGAGTCTTCACTGAGTTTTAGTTTACTTTTGTGTGACTGTGATCAGATACCTGACAGAGATAACTCTCAGCAAGAAAGGTGTATCATGAGAGGAGGGTTGGTAGAGCAGATAGCATGACAGCCAGGAAGCGGAGAGGAGAGAGTGGCCAGAGGCAAGTGTCCCAAAGTCCTGCGCCAGGGACTTGTTTCCTCCAGCTAGGTCCACTGTGGAGATGTTCACAGTTCCCACGTTAGTGCTGTCAGCTGCTGACACAGGCTGTATGAGGACACATCTTCATCTTTAAATGATAACAGCAAAGTTGGGGGTATTTATGACAATTGTGGACCTAAGGGCTTGGTATCCTAAAAAGAGAGAGAAAAGTTTGTCATGAACATGTCATAGAAGGAGCATGTTTAGTAGGATGAGTGTGGAAAACTACAAAACCTACTCGTAGAACGAAGAGTGGGAAATACAAAAGCTGAACCCCCCCCCCCCCCCCCCCCCCCGTAGCCTTGGCCGTCCTGGAACTCACTTGTAAAGTAGCCTGGCCTCAAACATAGTCACTCTGCCTCCTGAGTGCTGGCATTAAAGTGATGTACCACCATATCTGGCTAAAGTTTGAATTTATTTTTAAATAAAGTAAGTCCTTAAATTTTTGGTTTAAAATGTTATTTATGGGAAATAATTTTTTTAAATTTAGGTTCTTGGATTTTTTTGGCGGGGGGTGGGGGGGGTGGGGGGGGGTGGAGGTGGTTTGAGACAGGGTTTCTCTGTATAGCCCTGGGACTGTCCTGGAACTCACTTTGTAGACCAGGCTGGCCTTGAACTCAGAAATCTGCCTGCCTCTGCCTCCCGAGTGCTGGGATTAAAGGCGTGCACCATCATGCCCAACTGGAATTTTTATAATAAGAAAGTATTCTTTTCTGTTTTCTTAGCACTCTAAACATAATTCAGTTTATTTAATATTTAGTGTGTTTAATAAAACTCAGTTTTTGAATAGTTTAGTGCTAAAAGGAGAAAAATCTGAAACAGTTATTTTTATTTTTAGTAATTGGGATTTAAACACTCAACTGTTAATGCAATGGAAGAATTGTTTTCGAGAGGGGTGAAATTTTGGGAAAGTACTCAAGGTTTTCTCAGTGTAGCTTTATTATACTGTTAGATTTACATCTTTGCACTCCATTATTCCATGAGGCCAGGGGCACGGGTCACTGTTAGCAGCTGTCATGTGACCATTCCCAAGCACAGCCTTAACGCCGACCCCAAATGTTGCAGGTGTAGTGCTGGTGTGCGTTGCTCTCCGGTACATGAGATACCGCTGGACTAAGGAGGAGGAGGAGACGAGGCAGATGTATGACATGGTGGTAAAGATTATAGGTATGGAGTTTCTAAAGCCCTAAACTGTTTGTAGAACAATCACCATATGACAAAGCTTCAACGCAGTTGATTTATTTGTAAAGTTATTGTTGGTTTATTTTCAGATGTTTTGCGAAGTCATAATGAAGCTTGCCAGGAGACTAAAGACTTACAGCCTTACATGCCTCTTCCACATGTCCGCGATTCCCTAATACAGCCGCAGGACAGGTGTGTAAGCCAGCACGGATTGAAATCAGAGTGTAGATATCTGTGGAAGACTTGCATTTTACTGAGACTTGTGGCTCCTCTCAACTGAACCTACTTGACTGGATAGAGTTTTTAAAGTATTTCACCCTCTCCTCTCAGTGTGTAGTAAGACAGCTGGTTTATCGCTCATTCTCGTCCCTGCATCTGTTTATCCCTGCTTCTCAGTCTCCCTCTTTATCCCTGAGGACATTGAGAAACAGAAGAGGCTAGCTAGGATTTGAGTAATATTAAGGACTGAGGTGGTTATTACTGAAGCTTTTTAAATGAAGGCTAAAACCTGACTTTTTGAAAATGAAAAAAGATGCATATTTCCATATTCTGCAAGGTACGGCTTCTCAGTCTAGTAGCTCATCTCTATCTCCAGTGAAGAGCAGCTGCTCACAGTAACCGTTGCTTCAGTTATTAACATTTCCAAAAGACGAGAAGCCAAGGGGAAATTTGTTGTTTGGTTTGTGTGATAGGAAAAAGATGAAGAAAGTCTGGGATAGAGCTGTTGACTTCCTTGCTGCTAACGAATCTAGAGTCCGTACGGAGACTCGAAGAGTAGGCGGTGCAGACTTTCTAGTCTGGCGGTGGATCCAGCCCTCTGCGTCTTGTGACAAGACATTAGTTATACCCTCTAAAGTATGGCAAGGTCAAGGTATGTAATTTTAAGTTTAAGCAAAACCAAAGATTTTCTAATTTTTCAAAATATGCAATATAGATTTAATTGAAACAATGTACTGTGAAATATGTGAATGCAAAGGTCCCTTACAGCTCTGCCCCACAGAAGGAATAAATGTTAGCACAGAGCTGCTTTGTCTACAGCAATGAAGACCAATATTTCTTCCTGTGGTCCATGAGATGGTTGTTGTGTTATCACAATCATTGCTAATACATATCCGGGACACATCAGGTGTGCTGTGGAACCGTGGCCTTCATAGCCCGATCTCCAGTTGTGACTGCCTTTCTCCTGTATCTCATTAAGACCCCTTTGCCCGACTCTCTCCTTTTCCAAGTGTCTTTTGTAGCTGTCATTACATGCTTTTCTTAATAGTATGTGTAGTTTCTGCCTTTCTCCTGTATCTCATTAAGACCCCTTTGCCCGACTCTCTCCTTTTCCAAGTGTCTTTTGTAGCTGTCATTACATGCTTTTCTTAATAGTATGTGTAGTTTCAGAACAGATAGAGTAGAACATATAAGGAGTCTTGAAGATTGGCTGCTTTGTGTGCCTGTACCTGTACTGTACAGGAGAAATGTGGGTATAAAACAGTATATAAGGGGGTTGTAAAAAATAAGTCCTCTCTCCTACCTAATCATATACAAAGTCTTGCTTATTAATATTTGCTAAACATAGTATTTATAGAGAAGGTGTGTTTTAGAACTGCTATTTTAAAAATAGCCATTCCATTTTTTCCTTCTAATTTTCCTTTTTAAAACTTAAATACATTTAGGGGAGGGGGGTGGAGAGGATCCAAGAGAAGTTGAGGGAGGGAAGATGATAATCAGAATATATCCTTACAAAAATAATGTTTTCAGTTTTAAAAACTGATGTACCGTTTCAAATGCTAAGAACAAATTTTCCTTGGAAAGTTACCTGCTGCAGGGCCCTGTGAAACTGGAAATGGACTTACTTATTTCCTATGACTAGCCTGAGTCTGTCAGCCGAGCCCTTCATCAAGCTTTCCTATGGGCTTTGACAGTGGCACCTCTTCCCTGGTTTCTCTTCCGCCCTGGTCTTCTTTTCCAGTCCCGTGGTCGTGTCCAGTGTCCTCTGCTTCCTACTCTGCCTTTCCATCTTTTGGTGTTGCCGTTCGTCAGCGCTGTCCTCTCTTTTTTCCTTACTTTTTCTCATGCCATGCCTCTGTCTTATACACCAGCTCTCATGCCTGTGCCTTGTATCTGTGCCTGCCACTGAGCACTACACTGCACATGCCGTGAGTGTGAGCTCACCGTGTCTGTGTTACTTCTCTAAGTCCCCTGCTCTAGGTGGCAGCACTCACTCTCCCTCATCTGCTCTGCCATACTCCCGGAGGTCAGCCTCAGTCTTTACCTCTGACTGCACCATGGCTCTGCTGCCCTGACTGGTGCACAGCATCGCCATCTCCCTGTGCACAGCAAATAACCTGGCTGGTTCTAAATTCACTTTGCCTAAGTGACTTTCCACACAGTTACTTTAATTTTGTTTCAATATTAAAGGTAGACCGTGTTGTGCGATCCCTCTACTTAAAACACTTGTGTGGTTTTGCAACTCTTAGGATGTTATCGGGATACTTTGATGCAGCCAGCACAGTCTTGAATAATCTGACTTCTCCTTTTCGGGGCTCATCTTTCTGTTCTATTGCAGCTACACTGGCTGACTTTTAGTTACTTGAATCTGCCTTTTCCCTTCTTGTCATAGGGCTGTGTACAATTGGCTCCACCTGTGATGTCCTGTGCACTTACCTTCCTCCACTGTTTAGTTTATGCCTTCGCTCTCAGAGTCAGTCTCACTTCCTTGAGGAAATCTCACCTTACACTGAGGAGATGTTATTGTAGAGTCTTCCTGATTATCACAACTCTAATCCCTGAAAGATAACTGTCACCCAAGTGTTGACTCTAGATATTAATGACAAGCTTAATCCACCTTAACACAGGAATTGGCTCATTAAAAGCATACAAATAATTTTTTGGAATATATTTTTTAAAATTATATTTATGTACAGAGAACTTAGCAGTGTGCATTTAGCCCAGTGTAGTGGCGACTTCTTTAGCCTTTGACTTTCCAGCTTGGCAGTGCGAGCCACAGACTCAGGACCCAGGACGTTGCCTCTTCACGGGCAGCAGATCTTGTCATATCTGCCATTATAATTGGTCCCAATAGCGTCCACCAGCTTAGCCAGGGCACCCTTGTCTTCCGAGTTAACCTGTGTGAAGGCAACAGTGGAGCATGTCTTCTTATGGACCAGGTGCCCCAGCCTGGCCTTCCCCTTGATGATGCAGTAGGGCACCCCCATCTTTCAGCACAGGGCAGGCAGGAAAACCACCAGCTCAGTGGGGTCTACATCATGGGCAATCACCACCAGCCGAGCCTTCTTGTTCTCCACCAAGGTGGTGACTGTATTGATTCCTGCTTGGAGGACAGGTGGTCTCTTAGTTAGGACATCCCCTTTGCCAGCAGCTTTCTTCTCAGCACGGGCCAGTAGCCTTTGCTTCTTCTCTTGCTTTGTCTCTGGCCTGTACTTGTGGGCAAGCTTAAGCAGCTGAGTAGCTGTTTGCCTTTCCAGGGCCTCGGTGAACTGGTTAATGGCAGGAAGTACCTTGAGCGACTTACAGAGGATGGCAGTTTGCCACTGCAGCCTGATGTAGCAGGGCCACTTGATGAAGTGTGTTAGATCTCTTTTGGGCCGGATGCCCTGCCCAATACCGAAGTTTTTGGGCCTTTTCTCAAACAAAAGATTGACCACCTCTCTGCCTCCTGTTTCTTGACAACAGCAGAGGCCAAAACCACCTTCTTCCTTGGCCTTCTTTGGGCATCTTGCTCAGCTGGAGTAGAGAGAAAGAAGAGGGAATTGTGGGTAGTAAGTAAGCAGCCTTAGAGATCACAAATAATTTTTTAATGAACTAAATGATTGTCTTTCAACAAACTGGAACAATGGCAAGTAATACAGTTGCTTTTTTTTTTTTTTTTTGTAGCATTTCATTTAGATAGAAGAAATTCACCACCAAATAGTTTGACTCCATGTTTAAAGATTCGAAATATGTTTGACCCGGTTATGTAAGTATTATGATCAGGCATACATAATTGTTTTTATTTGAAGCATCTGGGTATAAAATGCATGCCATATCTATTATACTGTGTGTCTAATTTATAACTATAAGTGTTATACTTTTCCCCTTTTGTTAAATTCTAAGCAAAGGTTTGACCTTTGACACAGAGAAATAAGGACTTGTAAAATGTTTATAAATCTCTGTATTCAGTGTGACTCCTAACATAAATGCATGAAGGTAGGTTAATAACAAATAATGCATGCCCTCTGTCAAATGCAACGTTCATTTTATATGGAATTGTTACAGTTTTACCTAGGTAGGCTACCTTAGTTAATCTTCCAGAAATTTCTAGTTCCTATAAAAACAAACAGAAAATAGAACAACCCCCTACAAAGCATCACACCTTATTCTGTGTTTTATATGTACACAATAAATAATAGCTGAGGAACTTTTCTGACCAACATAATCATCACAGCACACATCCAGAGAGTGACAGTGTCAGCATCTACTACCTTAGAATACCGCGTCTGTCTGTCTGTCTGTCTGTCTGTCTGTCTGTCTATGTGTGTGTCTGTGCGTGCGTGTGCGTGGGGTGGGCCACAGATGCTCCAGAGGGCAAACGGGAAAGCAACTTGACTTTTAATCTGCCTAACGCATTAATGCTGGACTGCAGTTGATTTTCTAATTACTAAAGCATGCTGTAGATTCCCTACAGAAGTAGCAAGCACTGTTAAAAGCAGATCGGTGTGCATGTGTATTTACAGCAGCAGGACCTTCCTACATCTAATTCATTCTGGTATCACCTGTCATTGCACGTAACAACCACAAGTGAGTGACCATAACATGGGATCAGCAGCTATTTTTCTTAAAACATAATTTCCACTGTCAAGATTTGGGGAAAAAAAAAAAAAACCAACCAAAAAAACAAAAACCAAAAAACCACCCACCTCTAGCTGAAGAGCTATTGGCATTGATGGTTTCTGGGGCAGGAAGAGTCGGTCCTTTTTAAAGGGCGTGGTCTTTATAGCTTTACTACACTCCCTGTATAGCGCCAAACCAAGGACTGTATAGAAGGAGGAGGTGTCTGTGTATCCATGCATGGGCCTCTTGCTAAACTTGAAGGGTCTCCTAGGCTGTGTGGTGAGCAAGCTCTAAGGATCTGATTGTCTCCTGCTTATAACATGCTGGTTACAGGCATAGGCCGCCTTGCCCAGCTATTTAGAAAGAGCTAGAGATTTGAACCCAGACCCTTGTGCTTATAGAGCAAGCACTCTGACCCATTGAACCATCTTCCTAATATATTTTAGTTATCAGTTGTAATAACGGGCCTGGTGGACTGTAAAAACTGCACATCAGTTATGTTTGTCAAGTCTTCCTCAGGCCCGTAACCAACACACCTATTTAAAAATAATTAAGGTAGAGATTAAAATTTCAAAAACCACTTCTTACAATACAAAATCATCAAATTGTAAATCAAATCCTGTACCTTATTCCAACATCTTTCCCATTTTTAAAAATCCACAAGTTGATTTCCCGTTTGCCCTCCGGAGCATCTGTGGCTCACCCCAGTGCAATTGGAGCATGCGCACAGCAGAGGCGCTCCTGTAGCTCTCCCGGAGGTGGGGTGACCCAGCACCATGCTTGCCTTGTGGCGTTTCTCTTTTTGTTTTGGAAAGAGCTTGGCATATAGTGTTTATTAAGAAATAAGTTACAATTGGAAGACGTTATTAACAGTAAAGAAAACAGTGTTGCTCTGTTGCAGCAGTCATGTTAACACTTGTCTGCGCAGAGCTGGAACAACCTGCAGCATAGAGCTACACAGACGGACTGGACTGTTTGGTTTCGCTGCAGTGTGGGGCACAGTAGGTGCAGCTCGGGATAGCAGGGCTGATGTTGTTTCTCCTAATTCCAGGGAAATAGGAGATCACTGGCACCTGGCGATCCAAGAAGCGATTTTAGAGAAGTGCAGTGACAATGACGGCATCGTTCATATTGCCGTAGACAGGAACTCGCGGGAGGTAAGCGGAGTCCAGTCGTACACGCGCGTTTCGGGTCTGCGGCTATTAAACTAAGACCATCCTGTCTCTGTTTTCTGTTTATGTTACAGGGCTGTGTCTATGTTAAATGTTTGTCTCCGGAATATGCTGGGAAGGCTTTTAAAGCATTGCATGGCTCTTGGTTTGATGGTAAGAAATTTGACTCTTACAAAGATTTGGGAAGGGTAATTAATTAGTTGGTTTAGATTATGCCTGACTTTTTAAAAAATAATTTTCGGTTAACATTTTTTGAATAATAATTTAGATAATATTTTGTGTTCATTTCTTTCCACAGTTAATTTTCTACAAATACTAAGCATCATTTTACAGATCTAAAATACTCTTTTTATCTTACAACAGGAAAATTGGTTACAGTAAAATACTTACGACTAGATAGATACCACCATCGCTTTCCCCAGGCCCTCACTTGCAACACTCCCTTGAAGCCAGCAAATAAACATATGAACTCTCTGTCTCACCTGCGCCTGCGGACTGGCCTAGCTAATTCTCAAGGAAGTTCCTGAAAAGATGTCTTCACTCCTAGGACTGTTAATTTAAATAGGAAATTCCCATTTGGCTTCCTGTCTTCCTTTGAAAATGCTTTTTGTATGTAATATTTTTATTGCTGAAGACAGCTGTTTGAGAGTTCTGCAAATCTTCAGGTTCCGAAGGCTTTGGCAGTGAGGCAGGCAGTGCCTAGGAGGCAGAGAAGGACGTCTCACTCAGTTTGTGCGGCTCAGGTATGCCAGGCTGCACATGAGGAGCACCGGCTTGACAGCAAGCGGTTCCGAGATGGTGCTTGTAGGCGTGCACCAAGAGTGTTAGAGAACCACGGACAAGCATGGCAAAGCAGCTTGTTTTGTATTTCCATAATTTGTGAACTAATGTGAATTTTTGTATACAGTAAGCCGCATCGTTCCTTACAGGCCACTGTGGTAAAACCATTCACTTCCCACTTTAACCTTAGGTTCCTATTGCTTGTAAAAGGTTCATTTGCTGCAGCTGGAATATGGGGAAATTTATTTGGTTTTAATGGTTACATACATGTAAGAGGGTGTACATGTACTTACATTGGCTTTTGTATATATGTATAAATGCTGATGATAGCGAAAGTCTTGTTTTGTGAGAATGTCTGCATTAGCAGTAAAATAAGCTTTCTATTTTACTCATAATCTAATCTGTATATATATACATATATATATATGTATATGTGCGTAGCTGTGTGTCTATGTACATATGTAGCTGCACATATGTACATATCCACACAGATATATACATATGGCTGTACAGTCATAGATGATCAAACAGCCAAATACCTGGAAGTATTAGATACATGTTTAAAATATCTTTTATAGATTTTATATAAAAATATCCGAGTATGGTTTTGTGTAGAAGTTCTGGCACCAGCTGTAATGAGTTCAAATTTATGTGAGCAATAAAGAAGCAATTGGCAGATACTGGAAAATATTTTGTGAAAAGCTGTATTTATTATAAATACTGGGACTGTGACAGAACTAAAGGGATTATGTCATTTCCCAGTCTGTTTATAGCTTAAAGAACTGTTAGCTCCTGTTCTGTGTCCAGTGTAAAACAGGGTGCATTGTTGCAGCAAAATGTACTAGACAAATTTCCTTGGAATGTTGGGCCATGCAAGTTTGCAGTGTAGATCGTGCACGAATGACCATTGGTTTGTGCCTCAGTGTTTATTTCAGTATGATTTCAGATCAGAATAGTTACTGATCAAGGTTTACTTGTAACCTAAAAATTGGCTTTTTGAAAAATAACCTGCTGGATAGATCATTGTTGGTCCAAGGGAAGATGTGAAACAGCTGGAATTACATGAATCTTAATTTTTACGTTAAGTTCAGTTTTCTTTTTGTTGTGTATGTGTTTGGTTTGCAGCATGAACTTGCACAGATAATGCACGTTTTCTGGTTAAGTAAACATGATGCACACTATTCTGTAACAGAAAACCCTTGTGCCTTACCTGTGTGCTTTTGTGGGCACCATGTTTATGAAGAATAAATGATTTGTTATCAGAAGAGAATAAATTTTAAATTCTCAATCTATGTCTCAGATGCTAATGTGTTAAAATATATATATATAATATATAAAGTAACCAATCTTTCTGTATTTTATGTGCATCATAGTGATTTATTTGAGCTTAGTGACACAATCTTGTAACCTGTTGCAAGAGTGAATGTAAAATAATATAGTTGTGGCATTTAAACAGGTCACCTTTTGATGCAGATGCATCCTTTTCTTGCTTCTAAGATATATTTCATGTAAACATTGTACATTTATTATTGTAATATATACTATTATGCAGCTTATTTTACCTGGAACTCTTAAGCCGACCAAGAGTCCTCCCTGTAAGACAGATGGGAATGTGTATAATAATTAGGTATTTGAAAAGTTCTGCTTTGATGTAATTTGTTTCTTGTTCTGTTTTAAAAAAAGAAGGAAAACATTCTAATTAAAAATTTATTAGGTTTTTTTAAAAACATGCGTCTTTGTTTTAAAGAAACATGTTAGGTGTTGTGTGTCTCTTTTTCTTTTTGCCGTGAAAGTGGGTATCTTTAAATCTCTTCCTCAGGGTCTATGGTTGCATGTGTATTTAAGGACGAGAACTGTAAAGTTTTGATGTCTTCACTGTTTTGAGTTGGAGATCTCACTGTGTAGCCTGGGCTGCTCTCAGACTTGTGGACTCCTCCTGCTTTCTAGCCTTCCAAGAGCTGAAGTTACAGGGGTGAGCATCATGCCCAGGTGACAAGGTCATTGTAACCACCTACTTTCATCATCTTCCTTTAAACAATTTTTAGTAATTTTTAATTATACAGGTTATGGGCTTCATCATGGTATTGTGTGTGTGTGTGTGTGTGTGTGTGTGTGTATGTGTGTTCACCCATTGCCCTCATTGTTCTCTTCCTATCCTTTCTAATCCTGTCTTCTAGTTCTGCTTCTCTTTATGAAAATGACTTCATTTAACTTTCAAGTGTTTGGACTAAATGATGACAAGAGTGTGAATCAACTGGGTCAGTAAGCACTTGAGCTCAGTTAGATAGTTTTGTCAAAGAGGGAATTCTCAACAGAGAAAACAGTTTTATGCATCCTGACTTAGCTGCTAGACCATTTGTTTAGATCTTTATTGGATGTTTCAATCCAGTAAAAAGATTTGATTCATTAGTCATGTTATAGACGTACAGATTGCTGACACAGTTGGTACCAGTTGACTCTGTTAAGAATTCAGACTTGGAAAACACATAGGCTAATCTTGAAGAAGTCCCATCTGGAGAAAGAGGAAAGTGAAAGTTTCTATAGTAAGTTAAAGGATACTGTGGATAAAGCATTATAATAATAATGTAAAAGGAAAGTAGGCAGGACTCTGAGATGTAGAGAGGCTTGGCTGTGTCTTCCTGGACCAGAGGCACAACAGGTAAGGATGGGTTAAGACAGAGGGCCTAGTATCTGTTAGAGTCATAATGTAAGTCTTTGCCCTGCATTCTCATTCATATCCTCTCTTTCTCTCTCATATATATATATATATATATATATATATATATATATATATATATATATATATATATATATGGTGCATGCATTCTTGCGTGCGTCCTGAATATCAAACCCTCACCTTGCGCTACCTGTGTTTCCCTCTCATTGTATTTGCAGGTTGTATAAGAGGTAGTTTCTAAGTGAGCAGAATGGAGATGGAGATGCACTGTGTGTAACATGTCCTTAATGAGAGTCACCTTGGAGTTTCACTCCCTGCCTTCGGTGCCACGAAATCATAGGTCACCTGCATGGCTTCTTCACCCTTTTCTCCTCAGCCTAGCTCTCTGAGTCCTGTCGGCAGAGGATTGGCAGCCATTCTTTGGGAAGGGAAACACATAAGCAGGTATTTAAGAGTTGAGGGTAGTTAGGAACTAACTGGCACTTGTGGTTTACAGAAACTGACTATCCTGGATGTTCATCTTTGCTCTTGAATCCCTGTGAAGGAAACCTCAAGGGCAGCACAATAGACACATTTTTTTTTTTTAATTTAAAAAACAATAGAGCTTGTATATTTATATTTGCATTTTCTTCTCTGAGAGTAGACGTCAGAGAACTGCACACTCTCTTGAACTTGAGAGAACATAACAAAGGCAAACTAATGAACCCCAACCCCACACCATTACTGTCTCACACACGCCCCACCCCCAGCAGTTCATGAGTCACTGAGTTTGAGGTGATTATAGGACACAGACAAGGCTCTTGTTCAGCCAAATGTTCAGGCTTCTGAAATGTCTGGTATGGCACAGGATTTGGACATTGTCTATAAGAGTTCAGATAAGCAATTAAGGGTTTGTTAGAATAAAGGATTTGAAGGACAAGATGAAACAAAAGATTAGTGATTAATTATATGATAAGGCACAAATTGGTGTTTGATTTTGTTGTTGATTGTTGTTTTTTGTTGGATATTTTATTTATTTACATGTCAAATGTTATCCCCTTTCCCAGTTTCCCCTCTGCAAATCCCCTATTCCACCCCGTATCCCCTTGCTTCTATGAGGGTGCTCCCCCCACCCACCCACTCCCATCTCACTTCCCTGGCATTCCCCTACAGTGTTTGATTTTCTACTGTGGAAAATCTAAGCCTCTAACATTTAGGTCATATGGAACATACTAGACAGGAAAGATGGTAAAGTGGGTTTATTTCCTGAATTACAGGTTTAGCAATCTACCTCATGTCTCATTTTTCACAGACTAAAAGACTATCCAATCAGTATCGGAAAAAAAAGATCAGCAGGACATCATCAATGAAGTAGCTGTTTCTTAGCAGAGGTAGACCCTCAGCGATAAGCTTTGTCCCCAGCCAGTAATGACTTACGGTAGAAAGCCAAAGGAGAAATGTTGCTGTAATTGAAGTAGTGTTAAGTAAATTAAAACTAAATTGAATTTTCAGTTCTTCGAAGGCACTAGGCAAGCTTAAGTACCAGACGCTGCATGTGAGCAGTCACTAACATCATTGTGCATCTGGACCAAAACTAGACCTTTCTGGTCTATTTCAGTCCAGTGCTGCACACACTGCTCGCGCTTCAGTGTGAGCTCGCCCTCCTCACCTCCTCACGCACACACGAGGAGCCCAGCAAGCGTCTTGCTCCACCCAAGCTTGGCTGGTTTCCCCTCTCCTCTGGCACGCAGCCTCTCCACTCTCCTTATATCCTCCGTGTACTCCTCCCATGTTAAGACCTTCATCGTTGGGGACCTGATCTGGACCTTTATCTTTGTGTGACAGCTTACATTCCACCATACTTACAATCTAGTTAGATTGTCTTTTAATTGGCTTAGATGTGTGGTAATTAAAGTGACTGTGTGTGGGAGTAGGTGTGCGGAGAGGGAGTGTTGAGTGAGTTTGGTTTTTACCAAGTACATTATGATTGTATTGTAGCTCCTGTCTGACCTTTTTGGTTTTACTTGTTTCATTAGAGTTTTATAATATACATCACAAATTTATCACAATCTACTTCTAACTCAATTTTGGCTTCCTATGTAGAACCTGTAGACGTCTCTCCCTGAATCTGACTAATCTCTCCCTCTTATTGTTTTGTGCGTGTGACAGCAGGCACCGTCAGCTGTTTCTCTTTACAGGTGCCTCTTTCTTGTCCTTAAAATCTATATTAGAACATCTTTAATAAATCCCAACTCTGATTAAAAATATAGAAATAGGTTAAACTAACTAGTTTAGAAATTACAGGATACAAAATTAATGTTCAAAATCGGTGGTAGTTTTGTGTACTAAAGCTATTTGAAAAAGAAATGAAGAAATGAAGATGGCAGTTTAATCTGTGGTAACTAACAAAAAATATTTAGGAATACATTATAAAGGAAATGAGAGATATGTAACCTGAGAATTAAAAAAAGTACTGGTGAAAGGAATTTTTAAAATTACACAATATGTGAAAACATACCCCATCATGGAAGAATACATGTTCCCAAAATCTCCACATGACCCAGAGTTATTTAGAGAGTCAGTGCAGCCTTTGTTTGGTTTCTTGAGATACCAAGATAACCTTGAACTTCCCCCTTCTTCTCCCCTTTCCAAGTGCTGGGGTTACAGGTGTGCGCCACGGTGCCTGACTCAGTCCACTTCTCTGTCCATTCAATGTTACTTGAACAGCTGAGCCAATCTGAGGGATGCAGAACCAAAGGTTCACGCAACCTGGTGTGTCAGCAGGGTGTGCTGAGGTACGAGTAGGCTGCATGGTGGGCAAAGGGGTCCTCAGTGACTGCCCGTAGGAAAGCCGAATCGTTAGTTACCTATACACCGTATACACAGCTCAAAATGGATTACACAGGCCTGTGGCTTCAGACAAACTGCTGGAGGGGGATGGAGTATAAGCATCATGGACTCGGATGTTACCGGGTGGTTTTCTGTGTCTATGAAGCTGCTGTGAGTTTTGTCTTTTAATCCACTGAAAATGAAGATTCGGATTGTGGTCCCTTTTTTCTGTGTTACTGGATTTGGTCTGATAGTTTTTGTTGAGGACTTTAGCATTTGCATCTATAACCAGACTGGTTTTCCTGTGAAGTCTCGTCTGGTTTTGGATTTGGAATAAGACTAGTCCCAGAACAAGTTACATAAATGCTCTTTTCATCTTTTTGGGATACATAAATGCTCTTTTCATCTTTTTGGGATAGCTGTGAAGTTTGCTAGGATTTACCACCACAGGCGTTGGGGTCAGAATTTGTGGCTTTAAAATGATTTTTTCTTATTGGTTGCGTCAGCTCAGATGTTTCGTCTTAGTCAGATTCAGTAAGTTGCATCTTAGCAGGAATTCCTGTTCCTCCTTATCCGATTGGTGTCTGTGAGGTGTCCACACGGTCCCTTACAGCTCGATCTTCTATAATAGCCCCGAACACATCATTCTCATAATGAGTCTTCGATTTCTTTCCCTCACCAATCTAGCTTGTTGACCCTCCCAAAAGCCCGTGGTTTGTTTTGTTTGGTTTGGTTTGGTTTGGTTATATTTTATATATTTGGTTATATTTGGTTTCTTTTTTCATTCGTTTCTACTCTAGTCAATTGCTCTGCTTGCTGAAGGTCTTATCGTTGTTACTGTGTTCTCCTGTCTTCAGGATTTGTGTTTTGATTACTGATCTGAAGTCTTAATGTTTTAACATAAACACCTAAGGCTGTGCATTTCTTTCGAAACATTGTTTCAGTTGCCCTCCTGAGTTTTGGACACTGTGGTTCCTTTTTTGTTCATCTCAAAGCCTCTCAGCTTCCCTCCCTCCCTGTTGCTTGCTTAGAGGCGTATCCATGCCTGTACATTGGCGAACCCTCCAGATTCCATGATCAATTTTCACTGGCTTAAGACATGTGGTTTAAGAACATATTCTGTATTACTTGAAGCCTTTTAAAATGTCCTGAGGATTGTTTGTGGCATAGCATCTGGCCTCCTTTTGGAGTCCCTGTACACAGGAGAAGAATGTTCATGCGGCTGGTGAAGCTCCCCAGGTCACCAGAGAGCTAGATAACCTTCAGCCACACTGCTCCGCACCGACCATGTCACTGGGCCCTTTTGCGTTTCTCCTAGCTTCAGGATGTCCTTTATAGAGCAGCAACTCATGTAAAAAGTTATTATTTTTTACGTTTAATCTAGTTTTACTAGAGATTTATTCAGGCTGTCTTATGTTATTACGTCCTTGGAAATACATTGTTGAACTGTTCCTCGTGGTCGCCATAGTCAAAATTCATTCTCTGCCTTTAAGGAACTAGTGTTCTGTTGTCAGTGTTACGCGCACGTGTTCAGTGGGAGTGTCACAGTTTAGATGGGGATTTGGTAGACAGATATACATCCTGGGGATAGGTCCGACAAGAGATGGTGTGTGAGCAGCCTTTTCTGAGGGTGCTCAAGGAAAACAAAAAGACTTCCCTTGAAGGAATGACTATGACAAATGAACTAATTCTTCTTTTACAGGGCTTAACAAGTCAGCAAAGCTCCTCCAGGCATGGGCTAGTATCTAGGGATTTCAACTGGAAATCTAAAATATCAGCTGGAAGGATGAAGGAGAAACATAGTATTTTTAAGTTAAGATGTGATTAGTAATAGTAGACTGCCTCTACTAGATAATAGAGCTAATTAAATATGTGTAATTAGACATACTGCAGATAGAGGGAAAGAGTAATGCATTCATTGCTGCCACACCTCCCTTAGTGCCACTGACACTGGGAGTCACTTAAGTCTGCCTTAGCCAGAGACTAGATTTTCATAACAGTGTTATTAAAGCTTAACTTGAAGTGCTTTACTCAAATAAAGAAAAAATATATAGGAGGTTAGATTATAATTATGTTAACTTCCAGAAGTCTATCTTTTTTTTTTCTGACAAAAGCATTTGGAAGCATATGTTTGTAATTTCCAAATATTTGATTCCTTCTTGAAACTCAGAGTCATTTTTGAAGAATTATCCCAGAGCATATCTGGTCTTGGACGAGGCTGTCTCTAGCCGGGCCTTTCATGTTCTGCAGCATCACCCGTGTCCTTGTCAGCTCTTCTTTCCTGACTGGACTAACCCTGCCACCGTCTCTGGCTGTGCTTGTAATTGGAACAGGTTTTACTGACTTCCTGAGATCTTAACCATTTTGAGGGGCTTGGAAGTCCACTTTATAGGGTGTCTTCATTGCATTTATATTGTTGAGTAACAAATTGGACGCCACTGGAAAACATTTTCCCAGTGGGCAGGAATAGATGGTAGGTACCACGAAGCAGAGAATATCCGGTGACTTTCTGAAAGCCAGTTTTGTATATAGTAGAGTAATAACCAAGTAACTGAGGTAATATGGTTGCTAAAATTTGCATTTTAAGGACATTCTGTTATATAAGAATTCAATATATGATGGTGTCTAGTGAGAAAAGTGGTTTTTGTTTTGTTTTGTTTTGCTTTGCTTTAAAGTTTTTACTTTCAAAAAACAAAAGGCCTTAATGTTAGAGCTGCGGCATTATTGATGCCAGGGCCTGTGTCTCCGGAAAGTGTCTCTTTAGAAATGGCTCAGACCCTTGAGTTTGTTGTGACATAGATGATATTACTAACCTGAACCTCTAAGGTATGGGAGATGTCAGTAACGGTGGGCGGGAGCCAGAGACAAGGCTCCACACTGCCGCCCGCCATGGCCTAATGAGTTCTCCTCAGACTTCTATTCAGTAAAGCCTACATTCCTACATTGTGTGGCAGAGAAGAATTTCAGAATATGTGCCAGTATGAAGAAGTGGAGTGCATTGAGAGATTTTTTAACATTTAGGCATAGGCATTAGTAGGTGCTCGGAATGGACACACCTAAGAGAGTCCCACAGTGTGTCTTAACAGCAGCTTATGTACAATTTTTAAAATGTATGTAACTAAGTGTGCGTATGTGTGCAGGTTTCTGAGATGGCCAGCAGAGGGCGTTGGACCCTTTGGAGCTGGAGCTGCAGGTCACTGCGAGCTGCCTGATAAGGGACTTGTGATTAATTTACTTGTATGTGTATGAGTGTTTTGCTCATGTGTGTGTGCACCATGTGTGGGCCTTGTCCCCCCCAGTGTCCAGGAGACATCAGATGCTCCTGGACCTGTTGTTCGAAGGCTGTGGGGCCACCATGCAGATGCTAGGGGTTGCCCTAGGTATCACAAAGTGCAAACCAAGTGTGCTCTTACCCACTAGACCATCCCTCCAGTCCCAGAAGTGTGGTTTTTTTCTTTTTTTAAAGTGGTTTGATATCAAGCAGTAAGAAGGGTTTTAGGTTTATGCAGTTAAATCGTGGAAACATTGTTATCAATCAGTGTTGATCGTTTGTTCTAATCAATGACTTTCAGACATAGAGAATCATTCCTGCTCTCTGTTGTCATCTTCTCGGGACTCCCTATATTCTGTTTTAGCCCAAAGGGGCTTACTAAAATTTTGAATGCTCTGAATTTTTTTTCCTAAAGCTTAAAAAAAAAAAAAAAGACATTTTCATCACTGTCTTAATTTGTTTTCTGTGGAGTCATTTGAGAAGACTCAAACTTGGGCCTTCTGGTAGAGCAGCCAGTACCTTTAAGCATTGGTCTGTCTCTCCAGCACTCGGAGAATTTTAAGAGATTATCAGATGATAGGAAGATCATGGAAATGTTTCGAAGAGTATTTGGAAAGTGGAAAATTCATGTCCTATGCCATACTTAACGTATTCACATTATCTCAAAAACACGTCATGTGGGACATTGTCAGTTGGAAGTGGCTCCAGTTATTTTGTCTGATACTTAGGAAAGAAAACTAGAGTGCTACCCAGGGTGTAGAATCTCACAGTCGTCCCTGCCTGACAAAGCTAGAGCAGGCTTTGTCAGAGTAAATGAGAGCTAGGCCTTTCTCTAGGAGGGGAGAGAAAGGAAGGAGCCGGCCCTCAACCAGTTCCCACAGCAGCAGTCTTCAGAAGCCTTCAGGCAAAGGGAGTTTGCGTCATCACGTGAAGCTGGTTGTCCCCTCCGAAGTGGCCCTTCACTCAGGCAAGAGCAGTTTATTTCTGTTCCTGAGAACACTGTTGACGTCAGTGTGTGATTCTCTGCCACAGTTGTTAAAAAGTAAGAAGCTGTCAAGGATCAATGTCATGTTCACGTAACACTGGGCAGAAATTATTTCAAAATTAGCTGTGGAGAGCGGCCTGTTGAATTACGAGTTTATTTACGGAACTTCGAGTGTGTTCGTCCGTCCGTAAGTTCATTGCTGTAACTGCCTCCCCCTTTGTTGGACTTGGTCTCCTCTGCTGGTTTGTCTTGAGTCACTGCCAGTCTTTAGTAATGAAGCTCAGACTAACGTTTAGAGTGTAGTCATCTCAGCACAATGGGAAAGGGCTGTGTTTATTTTGGCATTGGTTGTTAGTGTTAGCAGGTATATGAAAAGTCTTCCAACACTCCCCAGATCCCTGTTTGGAAAGACAGGAGACAATGGAAGGTGGGGCCCTTTAGAGTTGAGTGTTTCCATTTCAGCTTTGACCCAAACCGCTCAGTGACTTCAGGCAAGTTAAACAGTGGTTACAGTTGTCTGCACTCTTGACAAGACTATATAATAATTTTGAAAAATCACCCACTGCAGAGTATCCCTGTTACTGTTTCTAAGCTGAGGCTACTTGCTAATAGGAACTATTTAAAATTTTTTTCATTGTGGCCCTTCATATTGTTCATTGTTCACATATGCACACACACACACACACACAAACACACATAAACACGGGCAAGGAAACTTGAAACTGTGTCAGCTCTTCAGTGCTTCGTTTTGAATTGAAATCTCAGTTGCAGAGGAGAGAAAGGGGTAAGTTCCTGACTAGGAAGCAGCAGATGGACAGGGAAGAGTTGCGAGACAGTCTGACTGAATGGAAACACGGGTGTCATAAGCAAAGCACATCGGTCTCTGTGCAGAGCACAGGCCAGTCCAGGAGTGAGCCCAGGAGTAGGTTCACATTACTAACTCATCAAATTACATAGCACAAGTTACACGTCACAGACAAGTCACGTTCATCCAGGGGCACAACAGAGTGAGTTTGCTTTATGATACTAATTCATCAAGTTTGACAAAGTAATAACATGGCTGGTCCCCAAATATCTGGTGACATTCACCGTACATGCATTCTTTCCCAAGAGTGAACCACACTAGAATTCTCATCAATGGAGGCAGTCTACTGGAAGACACTTACAAATCTTACTGCAAAAGACCTTGTAGGTTTCTATTTTAGCCATAAGGGGCTTACTAAAATGTTGAATGCTCTGAAATTTTTTTCTAAAGTTAAAAAAAAAAAGATGTTTTCATCACTGTATCACTGTCTTAGTTCGTTTTCTGTAGCTGTGATAAAACAGCAGTGGCTGAAAGCAACTTGGGGAGGAGAAGGTTTGTCTCGTCTGTCACCTCAGGGTTGTCATCTGTCAGGAAGGAAGTCCGGGCAGGAAATCAAACCCCAGACCATGGAGGGATGTTGCTTACTGGCTTGTAATAAGTGGGGCTCTCCCCTCAGTCATTAATCAAGAAACTGACGCCACGGGCTTTCTTAGAGTCAATCTGGTGAAGGCTTTTTCTCGGTTGAAGTCCTTTTTTACAGATACTTTTTTGACGTGTGTCAAGAAAAAAAAAACTGGACAGTCACTATCATTTTTCTTTGAAATGAATGTATTCTCTTTTTAAAGAATTCTTTAAATTTTTAAAAAATATTTTTATATATGTGTATGCCCCACCCCCACCCCCACCCCCACCCCCGGTGTGTTATGTTTTGTGTGTGTGTGTGTGTGTGTGTGTGTGTGTGTGTGTAGATCAAAAGGGCTTCAGGCCCAGTAGTGGTGGCACACACCTTTAATCCTAGCACTTGGGAGGGCAGAGGCAGGCAGACTTCTGAGTCCAGGCCAGCCTGGTCCACAGAGTGAGTGCCAGGGCTACACAGAGAAACCCTGTCTCAAAACAAACAAACAAACAAACAAAAACAATTAAAGAGGGAGAGAGAGAGAAAAAAAAGAGGGTTTCATAATCCCTGGAGCTGTAGGCGGTTGTAAGCTGCCCTGTGTGGATTCTGAGAACAAAACTTGGGTTCTCTGGGAGAGCATCGAGTGCTCTTGAATGCTGACCCACCTCAGTCATCTTATTTTGTTTGGCTTTGGGACAGTAAACTTTGCTATCCTTTCTTTGTTTTACTGTTTTCTCTAAAATATTGAAAATTTCTTCAAACGGCTAAAATAATCAAAATTCAGTTTCCTTCCTCAGTCTAACACCATCGAGATCAGAAGCCAAGTCCAGCAGTTTTCAAGGAACAGTCATTGGAGCTAGGGCAGCATCCATATTCGTGCTTAGAAGGGATTTGGCCCCACAAGAGTGGACCAGTTGTGCGTGCTGGTGGAAAAACACGACATCTTGAACATGGTGTGTACAGTCGGGTCTGTTCCATGTTGTTCTGAGCACGATGCTGGCCTAACCTTTTCATCTATCAGTGCTAAAGTCATTCCACAGGATGCGTACCTTGTGCCGGCGTGGCTAAGTCACGTGGCGTCGGTTCCCAGGAGACAACAAAGAGCAGTGGCCATGAGAGACCCCAGCAGTGAGTAGGCAGGAACCGCTGTTTCTATAAGCAGGTGGGTGAGCTGTGGAACCCAAGACTCAACGTTCAAAGAACCCGCTAGGCTGTTCATTCTCTTACCCATTACTATGAGATCTTCATTCTTTCACTCTTAAACCTGCCGTGCTTCAGTATCACATTAACATAAAAATCTGCCAGGGGCTGGAGAGACGGCTCAGCGGTGAAGAGCACCGGCTGCTCTTCCCGAGGTCCTGAGTTCAATTCCCAGCAACCACCTGGTGGCTCACAACCATCTGTAATGGGATCTGATGCTGTCTTCTGGAGTGTCTGAAGACAGCTGCAATGTACTCATATACATAAAATAAATAAATATTTTTTTAAAAGTTGCCTTGTAACCTGATTAAGGAAAACCTGGTTTGCTTTTTCTGCTATTCTTTAGTTACATGGGATATTCATGACTTCTTTCCTTGGTTTTCCCTATAGTTCAATATATTTAAAATGTTGTCATAAGATCAACCTTCTCCCTTGTAGGTATTCATGGGAGAAATATCACGTGTATAATTAACACGTTCACAGACATTTGTATGTTTTTATCATGTTCAGGATGACATAGGTTCTGGAATGCTCTCATTAAAGCTTTCCAGAACCTATTTGTGTGTGTTTATGTTCTGTGGGTGTGGGTGCTCATGCAGGCCACAAGAGGGCATGAGATGCCCTGGGGCTGGAGCTACAGGTTTTCCCAGGGTGCCCGACTTGGGTGCTAGAAAAAGCAGTGAGTGCTCTTAACTGCTAAGCTGTCTCAAGTCCCAACTCTCCATATAGTAAATACATATTGTATTCTGAGATCGGGTTCATAAGTTCCCAATTACCTGGAATAATAAAAGTGTATTCTGATAAATTTGATATCCTGGTTATCTAAGATTTGTTGCAACCTTAAAGGAAATGACTGCCTTCTGGAGACTAAGGTAATCCTAGCTTTCAGCATACAGAGAGCTCAGTTTACTAAAGGACTGTTACAGAGGCAGGCGTGTGGTGTTCATTGCTAACAATTTCTGCTTTGACTTGACTATTTGAATTACAAGTGAATTGTCTGTCTCAGAAAGGCTATGAAAGTCGTGCCTTAGATTTTGATGTGTTTTTCTTTATTAATCCTTCCAGCTCTGTTGTGAGCATTATATAGAAAGGACAGAGCAAAGCTCACCCCTCCTGGAATTCCCGATTGGAAGTTAGACATTGAAAGTCAATCCTGATAGCTGGATGTAAGGATGAACACCGGTAAAAGCAGCGACTACTGCTGTAAATCGAAGCCAAAGTTTTAGGAGAATTCTGTGTGGACCGCTTGTTTTCTGCCATCTGGGGTAGTTGCTGGGAACTGAGTCCCTTTGTCTGAGAAAGAGCCCAGAATATTAAAGTGCCTAGATAGTTCTGCCTTTCAGACAGTATCAGGATCTGACTGAGAGACACAAACTTAGAGTTAACCAAATCATCACCAGACAATTGTTTCCATGAATGATGGTGTGTGTGTGTGTGTGTGTGTGTGTGTGTGTGTGTGTGTGTAACGGGCAAGGTTGAAATGGATGCCCTACTTACCACAGTACAAGAGCAGGACATGAAACGGTACTCTGTGGAGGCAAAGGAATTGTGAAGGCAAAGTTGGAAATTGTTCAGACATTTTTTTTTCATTGTATTGATGGCATCCATACTTGATATGTATATTTCCCAATATATTTTTATTTTATAAACATGAAGTAACATGAAATTAGCTGAGCATATCTCACTCATGTGAAAGATATTTCCTCCCTTCCTTCCTTCCTTCCTTCCTTCCTTCCTTCCTTCCTTCCTTCCTTCCTTCCTCCCTCCCTCCCTCCCTCCCTCCCTCCCTCCCTCCCTCCCTCCCTTCCTTGATGTTCCCCCTGTTGGAACATTACAGAAGCCTCTCTAGGTGTTCTTTCTCCTGAACATTATGGGATGTTTCAGAGCTTTGGTTCTGATACGTATTTCTGTTACTGTGAGCCAATTATATTTGCTCTTGAAACTCATCACTGGGAGCAGAACATATTTCCAGAATTATTATTATTATTATTTTGGTTTTTCAAGACAGGGTTTCTCTGTGTAGCCCTGTCTGTCCTGGAACTCACTCTGTAGACCAGGCTGGCCTCAAACTCAGAAATCCACCTGCCTCTGCCTCCCGAGTGCTGGGATCAAAGGCGTGCGCCACCACGCCCTGCTCTCCAGAATTGTTTTTATTGCGCCTTCTGCCTGTAGAAAGGTAAGTGGCTAATGGTTGTTTTCTACTCTGTTTTCCCTATGCGTCTTGAGCCTACATAATCCCACCAACCCCACTTAAAAGGCCAGCAGCATTTTTAACACATGGATTGTACTTTGAAGAGTCTCGAAAGGAGGAAGGCTGTAGGTTGGTTTCCAAGTTTCTCTGTTGCTAGTGTCGGTCATTCAGCATCCAAGCCCCGGTAAGTCCTGCGCCTTATTTCAGAGTGGGGTATAAAGCAGGGGAGACAGGAATGAGGGTTCTACAGTTGTAGTTTGAGTTTCCCTGTCCCACTCCACATTTTCATGGTCCCTAGCTTTCAGATAGAGTCAGCCTTCTGCAGCTCCCTGCTCTTGACAGCCCCACCTGCATGTTCACATTACTACACCAAATGGGTTCCCTTGGGTTTCAGTGGCTCCTCCACTGAAAGGGCCTTGTAGTCTGGACCTTTCTTTTTTTTCTTTTTCTTTTCTCTTGCATTCACTATACACTATGCAATCAGAAGCTGAGGCTGCCCAGGCTTTCTGGAGTCAGGGAGGGAGAAGTCCCTGGCAGTGTCTCCTACTTCTGTTGTGTACTTCCTGTGTGTAAGTGGAGGTGTTGGAGAGAACTATAGGTCTGCAGATCCTCGCTTCCTAGCCGATGTCTCCAGTAGAAACTGGGTCAGTAGATCCCTTGCTAATTAACCCATACACTGAACACACACACACAAACACGTAACCTCATAGACCATATATTACCGTATCAAAAACGGTTTTCAGTGGAACAAAGCTGTAATCCCATAACTGGGGAGTTGAGGCAAGGCTGCTCATATGACTCCAGACCAGTCTGGCATGATAAGACCTTGTCTCAAATAAAATAAATAAAATAAAAAGGTATACAGCCATAATATTACTGAATCACATACTTGACTGGAAATTAGGTCTTGCACCCAATAGAAGCACAGACGTGGGGGTGGGAGTGCGGTTACTGAGTATCTCAAAGGCTGCAGATTTAGCAAACGAGAATAAAGGACACTGAAAACTGCTTTCAGACACACCATGGATGTTTAAGAATGGTCCATAAAATACTGCAGACACTCATGCTCAAAACGATTTGCTGTATCTAAGATACAGGTATATCTGCATATTCTGCATTATATCTGCTAACTATATTTCTCTGTATCTTCTATTGTTCTTTTAGTCTCACTGGGACATTTTAGGTTCCGGTGTCTCCAACTCCTTCCCTGGGCAGCCTTCCCAACACTCCTTATCACCCCAGTGCCTGCAGCACATTCCAGCTTCTTAGAAGCCTTTTTCTTTACAGTTCTCTTCCATAAGAGTATGATATCTCTCTCTCTCTCTCTCTCTCTCTCCTTTACAAAGTTACTATTGATGTGTGTGTGTGTGTGTGTGTGTGTGTGTGTGTGTAGTATGTAGGGGTCAGAGGTCAATGTCACTTGTCAACCACGATCAGTGGCCACCTTATTTTTGAGATAGGGCTTCAAGATCTTAGAACTCGGTTCACCTAGACTCGCTGACGAGTGAACCTGAGATTTATTGTTTGTCCACCACCCTTCGGGCAGCACGAGGGTTACAAATGCCTGCCAGTGCACCTGGCTCTTATGTGGGCGCCAGGGCTCTGATCTCACATCTCCACGCTTGCACAACAGGCATATTACTGACTGAACCACATCTGCAGCCAACAAAGTGACTTCTGATCATTAGGCCTTACATCTTTTATCACCCACGAATGCACAAGTATCTAACCTAATCTGTGTCAGACTTTTTAAAATAATTCTTAAAAGATTTTTAATATTTTATGTATATGAGCACACTGTGACTGTCTTCAGACACACCAGAAGAGGGCATTGGATCCCATTACAGGTAGTTGTGAACCACCATGTGCAGACGGGGTGCAGAACGTGTTCCTGAGAGTTGAACTCAGGACTTTTAGAAGAGGAGGCAATGCTCTTACTGCTGAACTATCTCTCCCACCCCTGTATCGGACACTTACAGAAGCATCCTCAAGGTGCGTAAAGAATGCTGTTGGAGCCGGGCGTGGTGGCACACGCCTTTAATCCCAGCACTCGGGAGGCAGAGGCAGGCGGATTTTTGAGTTCAAGGCCATCCTGGTCTACAAAGTGAGTTCCAGGACAGCCAGGGCTTTACAGAGAAATCCTGTCTCGAAAAACAAACCAAAAGAAGAAGAAGAAAGAGGAAGAAAGAGGAAGAAAGAGGAAGAAAGAGGAAGAAAGAGGAAGAAAGAGGAAGAAAGAGGAAGAAAGAGGAAGAAGGAGAAGGAGAAGGAGAAGAAGAAGAAGAAGAAGAAGAAGAAGAAGAAGAAGAAGAAGAAGAAGAAGAAGAATGTTGTTGGTTTACTCAAAGAAAAGGCAGATTCAGAAAACCACAACCGGTCTCGGCCATGACTTTCTTCAGGTATCAATAGTTTCAGAGTCCCCTTGTTTAACTTCACTTCCAGCATCTGACAGAATTGTAAGAGAGACGGGTATTCATTTAAGATATGGATGAAATCCCAGCAAAACACAAGGAATTGCAAAGTCACACATGGCTGTCACGGGCCACGGAGCTTGAACAGAATGCTGCTACTTACAAGAGTGCTCAGCTTGAAGAGTAACAAACATTTGTGTAAGTGACTTTTCTGTGGGGGGAGACATGAATAAATGTCTATTCATCCCAGATACAGCACTGACAGACCAAAGAACGCTTTCCTTCTGTGTTGAGTTTGGTGGACAAAGGCGTTTATTGAGATTATTAGCCAGGACAGGGATGACTCCTAGGCAACCAGACAGGTAGCCATGCTACAGACAAGCAGAGCCTGGAGTGGACGGGTGCAGACTCAGGTGGCTACATCTGTGGTGCCCCTGCATACCCGCAAGCAGCTCTGCTAGAGTGTCTCCACTTCCCCAGCCATAGCTAAATGCTCATATGTGGCTGGAGAAACGGTACCGTGATTAAGAACACTTAGTGTTCTTACAGAGGACCAGAGTTCAATTCCCAGTTCCCATGTCAGGAGGCTTACATTCATCTGATACTCTGGCTCTAGGGGGCTGATGCTTGTTTCTGGCCACCACGGGCACCTGCACTCATGTACACACACACACACACACACACACACACACACACACACACACACACACACACACGGTAGCACACGTCAGTAATATCAACAGTTGGGAGCCGGAGGCAGGAGGATCAGGAGTTTGAAGCCATCATCAGCTCCATAGCAAATCCAAGTCCATGAGACTCTGTCTCCAAAGGCAAACGATCCAAAACCTTAATGAGCCTCCGATGTCTTCCGGTATCTGTTAGCTTCTGAGTCATACAAGGTTGCTTCCAAGATGGGATGTTTCAATTTGGAGGAAAGAGAGAAAAGGCTAACATTCCATTCGTTCCTGTGGCTCTTAGATTCTCCCTGCCCTGTCTTCTGATGATCCCTGAGTATTAGTGGCTAATACATACTCACATACACACATGCACACATACACATACATATAACATACATACACACATGCACACATACATATAACATACATATATACATACATACACACACAAAACACACATCACACAAAACACACAACACACACACATGAAACATTTAATCATTTATGGGTGAACACTGAGCTGTTATCCTACAAGATACTTATAGGCAATGCGATAAGTTGTGTTGCAGTGGTAAACACTGCCTACAAAAAACCAAAACAGCTTTCTTCCATGAACCCAGGCTGACAGCTGCAGTAAACTGTGAGCATGAACACAAATATCCATAAACACAAAAGGCAATTTGAGAAGCCTATGTGTTTAACAAAAACACATAGTATGTGTTTAACAAAACAGTAGCAATTGCTTTCCTCACTGGAGCCTTTTAGGTCCCCAAGCTCAAATAGTTGCCCTGGCTTACGGTACCAGACATGAGTCCCCCACCCCCACCCCCACCCCCACCCCGTCCTGGAGTGTGCCTCCTACCAATGAGAAAGCACTTGGTTGTGCTTTTAACGTTTATGCCACTATTGCGTATTGCCGCAGGCACATCTTATCTGATTTGTGGATAGTTGTGGTTTAAATGCGATGTCCCTCATAAGCCTGGCAACTGAATACTTGATCTGGGAAGTACATCACTGGGAGCAGGCTTTGAGATTTCCAAAGACTCGTGCCATTTCAAGTTAGGTCTCGTTTTCCTTCTTACAGTTGGTTATGGGAGCCCCCAGCTGCTGTACCCACCCACTACATAACAGAAGTCGGCTGCCTCTGCTCAGCCATCATGGACTCCAACCTTCTGGAACTGTAAGTCCAAAAGAACCTTTTCCTTCTATAAATTGCTTTGGCCGCGGGTATTTTGTCACAGTCACAGAAAAGTCACTAATGCAGTAGTGTACTATGTAGCAGGCCTACCAGTGACAATCCTGCCCCATCAGCCTGCCTGGCACCTCCTTCCTAACACTATCCAAGCCAGCAGTCAGGGATGGAGTTTCCATTTCACTCTCAGGCTGATCTTTCCATGCCGCTGTTGAAGCATGTGGTATCGTCAGCAGTAGGGACTTACCACTCCCACATAACTTCTGTTATGTGACAGACCACAAACTCCTCCCTGGACGACACCTTACAGGAAGGTGACCTGCCTCTGGAATTAGGAATTTTTTCATGCAACAATATTAAACAATGAAACTTTTTTTTTTTTTTTTGAGACAGGGTTTCTCTGTATAGCCCTGGCTATCCTGGAACTCACTTTGAAGACTAGGCTGGCCTCAAACTCAGAAATTCACCTGCTGGGAATAAAGGCGTGCACCACCACTGCCCGGCTAACAACTGAAACTTAAAACAAAAACAAAAACAAAAACAAAAAACAAAACAAAACAAAACAAAAACCCAGAGAGTTGGCAAGGTCTGTGGAGGCTCACTACCATACACTTCAAACAAGTGCCAGGAGCTGAGGAGATTTAAAAAAAAAAATTAGCTAATATCATATTTTCACACAGATCAGTGTTGGGAACAGTAGCATGCATGTGGGATACTACCTCAGCTAGCCTTCCATAATCCACAGTCATTCCTCATGAGCCACCCTGCTTCCTCATCTTGGGACACTGCTGTGGGGCTAGTACTCATCTCCCTGCCTCCAATGGGCTTGGTGGGTCAGCGTGCACTGCTTGGCCTGGCTAGGGGGCCTGGGCAGTATGCTCACACTTTTCACCTGTCATTGCAGTTGACTTTCAGGGGATCTATACACTCAAGGCTGCTACTGTCGCCATATATGGCTGCTGGAAGGGCCCTGGCCTGGGCGGGTGATCTCCACATAGCCCAGTATATTCTTCTATAGGGCAGAGATGTACATAGTATACCTGTTATTATATATTATGTGCATATATATATATATATATATCATACTTCTGGTCCATAGGAATAACTGTCTACCCCTAGGACAAGCTTAATCTTCTCCACATCTGCTGACTTTAAGCTTCTTTGCACTTTTTTTTTTTGAAGATTTATTTATTTATTTCATGTATGTGAGTACACTGTCGCTGTCTTCAGACACACCAGACTAGGTCATCAGATCCCATTACAGGTGGTTGTGAGCCACCATGTGGTTGCTGGGAACTGAACTCGGGACCTCTGGAAGAGCAGTCAGTGCTGAGCGGTCTCTCTAGCCCTGCCATTACACTTCCGGTAGGCTGTTCCTCAGACCCTAAAGCCACCCGGAACCTCACTAGCACACATCTTTCTATCAGCCCCGCCACCCCAAAGCAGCTTGTCACAGATCTTGCAGCATGTGCTTCTGAGGTAGCCCGTGGCAGCCTCGTGGTCGGCAGCCTCCCCTCTCAGGGTTTCCTAGCTTCACTCCTTACCTCTTCGGGGTCTTTCAATATTCTTTCCCAAATGCTTTTAGCAAACGCCCTCCCAGCCACCATCTTATTTTTCTTACATTACATACTAAGCATTTTGCCAGTTTATTGAGTTTATGGTATATTTTGTACATCAGCGAGCATTCAGCAAATATAAGCGGATGACTGGAAGAGGACTTTTCTTTTGGAGATTTTTTTTAATCGCACCATATGTTTTGATGACAAGCAGTTTTCACAAACTAGCTTGAATATTCAAATATTCAAATACTTTGAGGAAGTTAAAACATTTCAAAAAGAATGATTAGTAATCTTGAATATATTGTAGAAAGTAAAAAATTTTTAAAATGTGTTGGAAAATTGTTAAAGATGGCCAGTCTTCCTGAGAGGTGATTTTTAAATACAAATGTAGGACCTTGAGCTGTGAAAAGCAAAAAAACCAAGTCACTTAAGACAGGAAATAAGATAAGATTTATCCAATCAGATAAGGTTTAAGGGTAAAGTGTGTTTTGTACTGATTGAAGGCTGGTAGGAAATGATAAGGGTTAATAATAATGTTGTATTGACATTTTATGGTGGTTTGAATGAAAACAGTCCCCACAGGCTCATAGGGAATGGCATTATTTGAAAGGATTAGGACATATGTGGCCTTGCTGGAGTAGGTGTGGCCTTGCTGGAGTAGGTGTGACCTTGTTGGAGTGGGCGTGGCCTCGGAGCCTGGCCTTGTTGGAGTGGGTGTGGCCTTGTGGAGTGGGTGTGGCCTTGCTGGAGGAAGTGTGCCCCCTGTGAGTGGGCTTTGAGGTTTCAGAAGCTCAAGCCAGGTCCAATGGCTCACTCTCTCTTCTTAGTTCCTTCTCCAGCACCTCGCTTGCCTCCTGGCTTCCAGCCGTAATAGGCTAAACCTCTGAACTAGAAGCCAGCCCTGATTAAATGTTTTCATGTATAAGAGTTGCCGTGGTTGTGCTGTCTCTTCACAGCAATGGGAAACCGACTAAACCACATTTATTGTGACCTTAACCTGAGAGCTAACATGGGACTAATTGCTAAGTATCATGTGCGGTGCAAACCTTTATGTTCCATTTTATAGATAACCATTTTAAGGCTTGGAGTTTTTTTTTTTTTTTTTTTTTTTTTTTTTTTTGGTCCAGCGTCCCAGGTGGAATACTTGAACCTGGCTGGATCTGATGATGCCAAAGTTCGAGGCACGGATGCTGAGAGCAGCTGCGTCTCACACGGGCTCAGGATGCAGCTGCTTTGATGAGCAACAGATGCCAGAGGTGGGCTGCAGTTAAGGAGAAACTGAGGAAGGAGTAAACACCGTTAGCCATTAGATATCATACAGTAGTTAAGATGTGCCTAGTGTAAGGAGCGCGTGGGCACAGCCCAAATGGAGGAAGGGTAAGGAGAAGTCGCTCATCACCATCTAACTGTAAGAAGTTGATCTCTGCTCTCTGGATGCTTATTGGTAGGTAGCTGCTTTCCCATTGTAGAGTCTTTTAAAACCAAGCATCTTTGCTGATTTAGGGAGAATTACTTTTTTCTTCATAAGACTGAAACTCTTGCTAAATATCAATCAGTCACTACAGCAAAGCCAAAGCTAGAAGAAGCAGGCAGTGTGTCAGTCACTTCAGATCTCCCCAGAATTAATCAATAAAGTAGGAGGGCTTTGTCCGTCTAAACTTTACATTGCCATGGAAGATAAAGGCAAACCATTTTATCTAGAAAAGGAGGAAAACGCTCCCGTTAATCAGCCTCCTCTCTCAGGTTGGCAGTCGCCTGGATTTGGGGGCAGGCTGTCCCTGTTTAGAGCATTTGGCAGTAAAAGATCAGAAGCCATGGCCCTGGCGTTCTTTTGGAGGATTTGAAACAAAAATTTAAGCATCTATCAGAGCCTTCAGCCTTGACTCTGTGTCTGTCCAGTTGAGCACAGTTCTCAACCTGTTCCCACTTGAGTGCACTGAGGGAGGAGGCACACTCCCACCTGCATAAAACCCTGCCTTCACGAGGAGTGAGAGCCAGTGCACTCTTTCCCAAGATAGGAGCCCAGCATCTGAGAAGCATGGAAAAAATTCGTCTGGAATGTTACTACCTCTCCAGCCAATCACTAACTGGTCATATGTAAAAGGACATAGGTGAAAGGTCATATGTGAAAGGTCACTGAGTTGAAGCCCTGACTTGGGTTTCTTGCAAGTTCTATTGTATCTCTTCTTCATTTGTAGCACTGTTGGCTTCCATCCAGTTCTTTGGGGAATAGGGGTGGGACACACACACACAGACACACAGAAGTCTTAAGCTTTTGTGCAGTGGTGGGAGATTTTCTTAAGGAGTTGACATTAGCATATTAGCGAGGATGTAGCTTGGATGGCTGTGTAAAGATAAGAAATGTTGTTTCTAGTTTTTCCTGTGGCTTTGTTGTTGTTTGGTTGTTTGTATTTCTCATCTTTGAGAAATACAATGGCTGTGTAAAGATAAGAAATGTTGTTTCTAGTTTTTCCTGTGGCTTTGTTGTTGTTTGGTTGTTTGTATTTCTCATCATTTTTGCTTTCTTTCTTAGAAAGTTTGTTTGTTTGTTGTTTGTTTTGGAAAAGGGTTCTTGCTGTCTGGCCCAGGCTGGCCCTAAACTTACAGCTTCAGTCTCCAGAGTGCTAGGATTACAAGCTGCTCCACTATGCCCGGCCACTTCCTACTCACTTCTTCAGCACAACCGACATTGCTCTGTAGCTTGGGTTAGCCATCACCGAATCACTAACAGTCACTGCCTGGTTCTGGTGGCGTCTTGTAGGCTACTCTGTGCTCTGTGACAGACTCTTGCCAGAGCAGTGAAGAACGAGGTTTTCCCCCATGGGGTATTTGATTATGAGGCATCTGGCAACGGCTGGGAAGGCAGAGAGATGAGGAGCTGCAGTCGTGCAAATTAAATTAATCTTGTGTTCTAAAACCACGAGGCTTCAGAGCTGTAGCCAGCCGTGTCTGGCTCTGCTGCCCAAGAGTTGCTTATGTTTGTTTATATTTTCCAAACTCTGATCTCAAACACATTAATTTAGTAGTTACAGCAGTCCAGTAAGCTGATGCAACTGGCCAGGACCCCTACACGCCTGCTCCGATGTCCATGTTTGCCAGTGTACTACTGTCCCATGGGAGATCCGATGTCCATGTTTGCCAGTGTGCCACTGTCCCATGGGAGATCCGATGTCCATGTTTGCCAGTGTGCCTCTGTCCCATGGGAGATCCGATGTCCATGTTTGCCAGTGTGCCTCTGTCCCATGGGAGAATTGACCTGGGATGCGGGGTGGGGGTGGGGGGGTTGTGATTATTTCCACCAGGCCTTTTAAAATCAAGCAATACTTAAAAGAACTAGTAAGATGGCTGTTCCTAAGCCCATGGTGGAAAGGCACTGAGGAACACCCACCGTGGGGATATATGACTTAAACGTCAGCACCTAAGTTACAGACCTCCCCGGGGTGGTAGTCTGAGGATAGCGTCTTTCCTCTTTGCAGAGCCATCAAAGGTATGGTCCACACCTGCAAGGCCCAGAGAGGATAATCTGGCAAGGCAGTTAAGCCTCCGCTCAAATTTCTATGTGAGTCTTTACCTCCTGTACCTGAGGTAACCTGAGTGCCTGACAGATACTTAAAACCAGAGGGACCCCAAGGGACATCCTCTTTGAAGGTGGCTCCGTGCGTGCGTGCGTGTGTGTGTGTGTGTGTGTGTGTGTGTGTGTGTGTAGAAAACAGACCATGTTAACATGGTGAAAACATGTACACACACACTGTGGATTGGGGCTTGAATTCCAACACCACCTCTATCCTCCTGGTTTAGGCTCTGTGCCTAGGTCTTCATAACTGCAAGACAGGCAGGCATACTAAGTCTGCAGGAATTTGTCAGGAATCAGAGACATCAGGTGTGAAATATATAGCTTCAGGTCTGCCATTTACTTTGCACCCATTAAGTCTATTCTTCCTTCTTCTAGCCTTGATGTACTTAATCCAGGCAATCAAAGGGACAGCTCCGCCTCTCACGGCCACTGTACAGACATATTGTAGGCCTAGCCACCATTGCTGCAGTCCTTCAAAATGTGCTCCTCCCTCCCCGCTTCATGGAGAGTTCTTATCTAAAGTTTATAAATGGCTGCACTCATTTTATTTTTGTTTTAAACATTTAGATTATGGGGAAGGACTGTGCTGCGCGTTGCAGGGAAAGGAGGGAGAAAAATGGCTGCTTACGTAATACAAGCTCCAACAGCGAGGGAGGAGGGACGGAGGATGGGAACGGGGATACTCGAGTTTCCCGTTCCTGCCCACTGTGCGTTTCAGGTACATAGCTGGATAGTAATATTAATGGGCCTTTAAAGCTCTTTGCTCTATCAGAACTCATCCAGCCTGAGTTTCCTTAGGCCATCTGCCTGTAGCTCCACCAACACTGCTAATTCGTGAAGCGAAATCTGCCCATCTGTTGGGTGTAATTCACGGGATGTTTTAGAAGCGGCCGATTGCAAATACACTATGTTTTGGCTTGGGGGCCTTCCTGTGTTGCCAGAATCGAGTTTGTTTAGAAATGAGGTTTACTAACTTTCAAATAAAGCATCTTCAAGCGCGGCGTGATGGACAAATTACCCCCCTCTAGTTCATGTTAGAATAATCCACCCTCTAAATCTGCTTGACATTTCCCCCGTCCGTGTTTGACATCAATTAATCACTTTTGCAGCATCTTAATATGCTGAGAAGTAATTGTATAACATCCCACATCTCCAGATCCTGTCAAACATTTGTTTGGGTGTGTGTGGATATATATTATAGTAATTAAGGCATAATTACATTCATTGTCTTGAGAGAGGGTCATTTGGATCTGATTAATTGTGGAGTTTAGTGCCAAAAAAAAAAAAAAAAAAAAAAAAAAAAGTCAGGTTCGCACGCGCTTGGCCTGTAATCAAACATCTGGGACTGACATTTTGGTCATCAGAGGTAGCGCCCTTAAAATACATTATCAAAGTTCCTCTTTGGACAGTGTGCAAAAGTAAGTGTGTGTGTGTGTGTGTGTGTGTGTGTGAGAGAGAGAGAGAGAGAGAGAGAGAGAGAGAGAGAGAGAGTGAGTTGGGGTTTGGGGGAGAGATTGTATCAGTGAATATTGAGTCAAGGTGAGGAGGAATGTCCTGTAAAACAGCTCTAGCTGGAGCGAAAACTTTTCCGGCCTGCTTTGACTCCATATATGGTGTTCAAGTAAAATTTCAGGGACTGCCCTTTTGCTGAATCTTACTACAACACACACACACACACACACACACACACACACACACACACACTCACTCACACACACTCACTCACACATAGTGGGGGATTATAAGGACATTCTCACCTGGACATAGTGGGTGTGGTGAGGTCCCCTCCAGGTGCGACCCCTGGGACGCAGTCGGTGGTCCTCTGTATTATGGGTATTCAGTAGGCACAAGAGCGACCATGTCACACCTTAACTGGCACTTCACAGCCTCTTTGGTACAGGCCAGGACTTTTGGTCCTTAGCTCTCAGGCGCCCTGACCCTACAGTAAAGGTCTCAGGTGGATGCTGCCAGGGGGCTCTGCTACGGGTTGCCCACGCGCGGAAGCCCTGTTCCCGCAGGGCTGGCCCGGGGCGGTGGAGGCGGCGCCGGAGGCGGGAGTTGGCGGCGGCCGCGTCCCGGGCAGCGGGCCCCGTCCGCGGCCAGCGCGCTCCGCCGTCCTCCCTCGCTTGTCTGCTATGCTCATATTTGGACTCGGCCGCCCGTGCCCAGGAATTTCCCGTCATGCCTCCCGCCGCCCCGTCTGTCGCCCGGAGCCGGGAGGGAGGAGGGATCGGACAGCGGAGGCTCGTCTTCCCCAAGAGTGCGCGGCGGACCCTCCCGTGCCCAATCGCGCTCTGCCTGGGTCTCTGCCTAGCCGCGGCCGCGGCCACCACGACGCGCGGTGAGTCCCCGCCTCGCCCCATCCGGCCCTCCGATCCCTCCGAGTCAGCCTGGGACCCGGAGTGTTTCCCCCCACCCCCACCCCCGTCCCGGGAGCGCCCGCGCCGCCCCCTCAGTCTTGAGAGTCATCCCCCTGCCGTAGAGTCTCGGCGTGGACCCCGGAGACGCTCCTCGCCAACGAGGGGACAGCGCAGAACGAGGTCAGGCGGGAGAGCCCGCGCCCCGCCGGCCGCCGCGCTGACACCTTACCCGTCCCCAACGGGAACCTGAGCCGCCGTCCTCGCGCGGGTCCTCGGGGAGGCTCAGTGAGGTGGTCGGGGGCGCGGGCTGCAGCTCCGAGGGCGCGTCTCTCTCTCTTTCGGGCCTCTCCGCAGCTGCGGCCGGGGGATAACGGGCCAGGGCGTGGGAACCAGGAAGGCGTCGCCAGGCCCCTGGGGACAGGGGCGCACCCCGGACCGGGCTGGCGGCTCATAGGCCCAAACAGGTACCAGCAAAACTCCAGGGGGCAGGTACCAGTTCTGTCTTCTTTTCAAGTGAAAACAAGCATCAGAGCCCCCCCCCCCCGCCTCCCTTTTTATTTCTTAAACTTTTCCACTGGGCTATTTCAAGTCAGACTATCTGAATAAAAAGTACTGTTCCTGCCTTTGTAGGTTATGCGATAAGTGGGGGCAATAAGGATTTAAAAGAATTTTCTTTGAATCATATGTAAAGTATTAGAGAGCTTTCTTTCTTCTTTCTCTCTCTCTTTCTTTCTTTCTTTCTTTCTTTCTTTCTTTCTTTCTTTCTTTCTTTCTTTCTTTCTTTCTTTCTTTCTTTCTTCCTATTTCCATTGCGTGTCAAAAAACTAATTATTTGAAGTCCAAAGGGGAGGTTTTAAAGGAAAATATTAAGTTGCAGGGGCTCTTGAATTTGGACAGAGTAAACAAATCAAAGCTTGATTCATTTTGTCTGGCAAGGCAAAACGTTATAATCACCAGAAACCTGGATTATGTGGGAGGTGTTAGGTGGTCGCTGTGTTGCCTATGGCTAGGATAGCCTGAACTGTCAAAATGAGGTTCGGCTAGCCAGGACACAACGCACACTTGAGTTGACAGTCGACTACACCCTGTGCAGCATAAAAGACAAAATAGGTTTTAAAGGTACTTTGATGTATAAAATGTTATCCAGGGAAGATTCTCAGGGTTATAGACTTGACGAAGTGGTTTCTCAGGACCAGTGGTACATAGTTAAGTATACCCACTGCAGTTTGTAAGTGCTTCCGTTAACAATGACGGAAGTTTTATGTTTGTTCTGGAACATTGTACTTCGGAAAGGACCCACCTTTAAATCGACTCATATTCCTGGGGCTGCTTTCTAACGCTCATTCTTGGGAATCAACGGATTCTGACTAGACATTTTATCAATGGATTTCTAAAACCTGCTGGGCTGGCTGATAAGGAACAGATTGTGCTGAAAGGGAGTGTATGAATGATTATTTGCGTGTGTGTGTGCGCGTGCGTGTGTGCGTGCGCGTGCGTGTGCATGTGTGTGCGTGTGCGTGCGTGTGCGTGTGTGTGCGCGTGTGTGTGCGTGTGTGTGTGTGTGTGTGCGTGTGTGTGCGTGATAAGTGGACTTACTTGATGTCTGTGGTCAAACAGCCTTTGAAGACCAAAGTCAACTGTGCCATGGCCTCTTGCCAGTCAGTTCTAACACCAAGTTTATATTTGGACTATTTAAACATAGTTCTAAAATTTGTTCCTACCTGATAGTCGAATTTCTGATGCTTTTAATAGTTCCCTATGTGGCTGTCTGGGTTTTTTTTTTTTTTTTTAACATTAAACCCAGTAGCTCTTTGCCATTTAGATTGTTGTCACAGTGCCTGAACTGCCTGTCTGCCAAGGTTGCAGGACAGAGCATCATTTAGGCTTCGAATCAAAGCAATGTTTCAACTTGTAAAGTTACTTGTTTCAATAGTTCAGCTGAAATGTTGAAAGTATCAGGACAGAAGTCCTGTGTCTAACACCTAGCGTGGTGGGGCATTCCCTTTCATCCCAGCACAGAGAAAGAAGCCAGCAGGTTTTTTGTGAGTCTGAGGGGTTCGGAGAGCAAGTTCCATCCAGGCCAGCCACAGTTTGGTTGTCAGACTGTCAGAAGAAGAAGAAGAAAAAAAGTCTAAAAACTATCCCAAATTAAAATTCATCAGTTTTTCTGATGTATTTTTTCACTTAATGAGCAAACATAGATACTTAAACCATCAGAAAACAAAATTAGGAGATGCTTTTGAGTTTCATCATAATCTAGTCAGAGCCCTTTTATATTTTAATTATATATATACATATACATATGTATATTATATTATTATATTACATACACACATATGTGTATGTAATATAATGTATATATAATACATATAATATAAATTACATATATAATGCTATATATAATACATATAATACACAGACACACACACACACACACACACATAGCATCTGGGGTCGATGAATTTGGTTCCAAAGTTTAGCTGCTTATTCTGTAAATGCCTCTCAACTGCAGGATTTCTCTGGTACAGTTTTTGTTTGCATAACCCTGCAGAGCCGCCCACTCCATTCCTTCAGACATCCGAGTGTCAGTCTTTGACTTGCTCCGCGTGTTAAACTGGTCTCCACGTAGTTGCGTCCGATAGGCGTGGCTTCAGCTTTGGGGAGCCGGCTGCCTCACAGAAGGTGCATATCCGAACGGAGCGCCTCTAAAGTTCCGTCTTGTACTTTCAGAGAGTGATGCTCTGTCACTGGCAAACGTCTGCCTGCCCTCTGTTGGTAAACCGAAGCCTCTGACACTGTCTGATAACTTGGTTTTTGGTATTTGGGTCTGGGGAGATACCATCAGAGTTCACCCAGGACTTCCTGCCCTCAAAGACTGTGTGGTTAGTTACCTGGGGAACCTCCCAAACAAAACCCCCTCAAGTGATTAGTCGCTTGATAATCCTGCCCCTCAGAAGACTCAGTTCCATCTACCAGCCCGGGATCGTGAACAGCCACTGAGTTGACACTTCCTTAGCATTTCTTATGCTGACGTGGATCTTATGACTTTACCTTGACTGCCCTTTATCTCCTATTTCTAGGGCGTAGGTAATTCATTCCTGTAAAATGCTCTCCATGGCCCTTGATCCCTGTTCGTATATCCCATTGCCCAACAGTCTGACATTTTCTTTTGAGGCCTTTAAGAGAATGTAGGAAAAAAGAAACAGAACAGCAGCTATAAATGAGTCAGCTGACTTTGTGGAAGGTTTTGATTACTACTTGTTTCAAGAAACGGAAATAAACCAAAACGAGGAGTTTTGAGCTTTTAATCAAAAGGAAGGAAGGAAGGAAGGGGCTAGGGAAAGCACTGGAAGCCCATTGGAAGCCAAGCACAGACTGACCTCATTCGGGCCCAGGGTCGTGATAGATAACGAAGGCCTGGAACATTCTATGTCTCTAGTCTTGGCCTTCATATGTCTGGTCTCTGGCTGGTTTTGTTCTTATTCTTTGTAGCTAGCTCAGCAGCTACACTGTATTTCTGTGTCCCTTGATCACAGTGCAAAGCTGATTGAATGTGCCTCAGCAGAGGGACCTGGTAACACCTACTGTGGGTCACATGGTCTGTCTGGATTGTCCCCCAAAGCCTCTTTTCCTTCTAGTATCATGTAGTCTAGCCCTGTAGAGAGCTTGCATGAGCCTTTTCCTGTATTAGATTTTGGGGTTATTTAGTCTTTACACTACGTACTTTCTCCTTGATTGCACAGTGTGTAGGAGCCGAGACATTGCCTGCGGGCACTAGACCTCTTGCGTCTCCTTCTGCAGGAATGCTGAGGAGACCTACTGGGAGTCAACAGAGTGTGTGTCACACCCGGGAATTCTGAGCTCGCCATGTGATGGAGTTGTGAAAATCCTGGGTTGATAGCCATCAATCCATTCTGTAGGATTTTCAGGAATCCACTAGTGAAAATGTTGAGCCCAGGTAGCTCTCTCTATAAAATTTGTGAAGAGTGTGTTAATGATAGAGTCATTCAAAATAGAAAGAATTTAGGGAGCATGAGTTCCTGAGGTTTGGCTCACGATCCCAGCCTTTTCTTTTCATAGTGGTTGATATGGCCTCTTGTGAAGCCTTCCATATCTAATATCTAACTTCCTTTAGCTTCTCCTGAGGCTTGTGCCACCCAAAACAATAGACGTTCACTATGTGGCAGGCTAGGCTCTTGGCGCTCTTAACAGAGCCACAGCCATGTTATATCCCGACTTTCCACATTCTGAAGTTGTCACGCCCTCTGCCCCCTTCCTTCCTGACCTCTGCCCCCTTCCTCCCTGACCCCGCCCCCTTCCTCCCTGACCCCGCCCCCTTCCTCCCTGACTCCTGGAGCGCAGGTGTACTGTTCTTTCTTATTCTTTGTTTCATAGATTTTCATAAGCTTTTCCGTGAGCATTCCAGTTTCCTCTGTGAAGATTGAACACGTAAAAGACAGGAAGTCTCCCCATCAGCTGAAATGACACAGGAGAGAAGGGAACGAGCAGCTTGTGTGGGAAGGGAACGGCCTTGCTTGCACACATGATACTGTGTCAGATGCAGCCAATGCAGATGGCACAGAGCAGATGTAAACAGGACTGTGAAGGTGAAGAGGTGGAGAATTTGGTTGAGCTCAGAAGGTGCAAGACTCGTATTGCTAAAGGCCTGGGGATTTGGACTGGTCTCATTAGCTATGAAATTGGAGTTTCTTGATTCCTGGAATGTTGCAATCAGAGTTGAATTGCAGGTGGTATTTCTAACAGCTCACAGGATGAGTGGAGTTGGCAAAGAAAGTATTGAGTGACTACGAAGCAAGGTTAGAGGTTTTTAGAAAATGAAGACCCAAACTGGGGAGTGGTAATAGGGTGGGGAATCCTTGGGGTGTGGGTGAATGGGCTGAGATCATTAAGCAGATACTGGGAAAGAGGTGGGTAAAAGGTATTGGCTAAATATTAACTCTGGGTGACCCAGAGAATGTGAGCTCAGAACAGCTTTATAAATGAGACAAAGGAAGTATTAGCTATAGATCTTTCCTGCTTTGGGCACCCACAGGACATTCCCATGGAAGTGTGTGGTAGGCTCATGTGTGGCCGTGGAAGTGGGTTGGGGAGCCATGTGTGGCGGGGTGTGGAGGGAGAGCAAGCGGGACTGGGAATGAGCCCTGTGTGAGAGAGGAGGGCTAGAGAGAAAGGTAAGAGGTGAACAGGGTTGGCTTGCGTCAGAGGAAGGACCCGGGAAAAGCATCCTGAAGAAGACCGAACCTGATAAGGCTTCAAAGGCGATCCACTCGGCATTCTGTCTGCGAGCTGCTGTGCCGAAGGGGCGTGGCTTTTCTAATTGCGCATGAACTATGTAGGGAATACTGAACAGCAGGTACTGTGTCTAGAACGCCCTCAACCTGCACAGTGGGGCTGCTCCTTTCCCACCCTCCTCAATACAACAGAACTTTCAGTTTTTCCGTTAGTTCTGGACACATTCTGTTTCACACCCCTCCTCGGAACCTCCTTTCATCTTCTCCAAGAATGGGCAGGCAGTGAGGACAGTTACGGGGTACTCTCAATTATCTGCCTGGCTCCGTGTCTTAGGGGCACTCTCCATCGCCATGGTCAGGTTGTCTTTAAGAATTTTTGACATTTTCTAAAAATGTATGAATCCGACTATCACAGCATTCCATTTTGTACTAACACACACACACACACCCTGAGAGTCTTGTGTCACCTGCATGGTTCCAGCACCCGTGTGCTAGCCACCCTGGCCACTGTATCGTGGAGAAGCGTGGCTATCTGGTGTCAGCTCGGAGGATCCAATGCATTGATGACTGAAGGGAAGTCGAGAGAAAGAGAGAGTTCAGTTCCTTGGCTTGTAAAGGAACACCTGTAGAGGGCGCCAGACCTCATTACGATGGTTGTGAGCCACCATGTGGTTGCTGGGATTTGAACTCAGGACCTTCGGAAGAGCAGCCAGTGTTCTTAACCTCTGAGCCATCTCTGCCTGATTTGGGGTTTCTAAGGACAGTGTCCTCACATGTAGATAGAGAGGCAGGTTTGTGTACAGAATGGAGTATGAAGAATTGTTTCTCCCTCTCAAAAATAAAACGGAATGTCAGCACTTCCACGGCTACACTTTTTGGCAGCTGTAGACTGAGGAGATGCGTAATAGCAGAAAGCCACTCTGAAAGTCTGAAAGCCAACGTTTAATAAAAAAGCACACCCGTAGGTTTGCAAAGTGCAGGTGTGGAAATCATGACCTACAAATCCTGCAGACTGCACTTGCTCTCCACCTTTGCAGGTATTCTCAGGGACGTTCTGGATCCAGAGTCCCCTGGGTCATGCTCTCTCTCTCTCTTTACAAAAGGAACTTCTTCAAAATCCTGTCACAGCACTTGCAACCTGTTTTTATTCATTTATTTTTAATTTTTAAAGGTTTTATTTTCCCTTGGCCAGGTAATATACTAGCTGAGATTGTATTATTAAATAGTCTCAAGGCTGAGGAGACAGAAATGGTATGCTTCAAAAACTGCATTTTCAGGCACCATTCCTAGGTCTATAATGTGATTTTTTTTTTAAGATTTATTTATTTATTTATTTATTTACTTATTTATTATATGTAAGTACACTGTTGCTGTCTTCAGACACTCCAGAAGAGGGTGTCAGATTTCATTACGGATGGTTGTGAGCCACCATGTGGTTGCTGGGATTTGAACTCAGGACCTTCGAAAGAGCAGTCAGTGCTCTTAACCACTGAGCCATCTCTCCAGCCCCTATAATGTAATTTTAAGGCGAAATTTGCATAAGCCATTTATAGCACTCATTGTTTTGGCATAACTGTCTGCCATTATTATATAGCATAGAACGGACTCTTACAGTCTCTTTATTTAATGACCAAGGAAAGCACTTGAGAACCTAGGTCAAGTTTATGCGGTTAACAAGAGTGAGCTTGTGAGACCATCCTGGTATAAGTCCATCTTGTATTTGCATGCTTATCATTTTACTTGTTCAGATGCTTGTGAGCCTTCATGTGGTTCATGGGAATTGACTTTTTTTGTTTGTTTGTTTGTTTTTCAAGACAGGGTTTCTCTGTATAGTCCTGGCTGTCCTGGAACTCAGTTTGTAGACCAGGCTGGCCTCGAACTCAGAAATCCACCTGCCTCTGCCTCCCAAGTACTGGGCTTAGGACCTCTGCTCGCTCTGGTCAACCCGGCTCTCTCAGTCCCTATTCGCTCCAGCCCAAAGATTTATTTATTATTTTACATAAGTACACTGTAGCTGTCTTCAGAAGAGAGCATTAGATTTCGTTACAGGTGGTTGCTGGAATTCAAACTCAGGACCTTCAGAAGAGCAGTCAGTGTTCTTACCCGCTGAGCCATCTCACCAGCCCTCCTTTTGCTTTTGTTGTGTTCGGTGGCTACAGACTCTGGGCTTGGTTGGAGTTGGAGAGAATTCCAAAGTGTGTGATAGGGTAGAGGCTTTTCTTTTTGTAGTGGGTTAATAACGAAAGTGTGGCCATGTCTCCTGGGACCTAGTCCAGATTGGGTAAGGTACTGGGCAAGTGACTGTAAGAATTCTTGGAGTTCTAGTGTCACAATAATCAAAGGGAAAGTTGGAAATTGAAATGTCACTGTCATTTTTGCTTCTGACTTTTTTTTCAAAAAATTATACTGTTTTAAATTTTTAAATTTTAATTATTTTTTATGTGTATTGGCATTTTGCCTACATGTATGTCTGTGTCATGTCTATACAGTGACCATGAAAGCCAGAAGAGGGCAGTGGATCCCTGGAACTGGAGGTATAAATGATTGTGAGCTGCCATGTGGATGCTGGGAGTTGAACTTGGGTCCTCTAGAAGAGCAGCAGCTAGTGCTCTTAACTCCTGAACCATCCCTCCAGCCTGTTTCTGATTTCTTGATGTTAATGTGTCAGACTGTCTTAGTGCGCTGGGAAGAAAATGGTTTGAATGCAGAGGTTGTTCACCTGTAGGAAGAGCAATCTGAAACATTGCAGGCTCATTTGCATATGCAGGCTCATTTGCATAATCACCCAGTAGTGCTGCAAGAGAGTCCTGCAATGGCCTGAGAGGAATGGTGGGGGGCAGTTAGGAGACTGTTCTCCTAGCTTGTTTGTGTTCAAACCATTTAACTTTCTTATGTCTCTGTTTCTCTATCTGCAGAGTTGGCAGGTTTACTGCCAACCCCTGATGCTGCTTTTAAGCATCTGTAGTCTGTGGGTTGTCTGAAAATCTCCCAGGAGCTTCCATAAATTTTAATGGAAATAGCGTAGATAATAAATTGTATAGAGTTACGTTTTTCTTGTGATGCTTTAAGTTTCACTGTTCAGTTGAACTATCCGCAAACATTGTCTAAGATCTTATTTTTGAACTTTGTATCCTAGTGTGCCCAGTAATTGGATCTACAGCTAAAGTTACATAACCTTTTTAAAGATTTAGTGCTTATTGGAAAGATAGGCTACAGTATACTAGAAGTATCACATGCCCTGTCTGAAGTAACAGCATTAAGCACTAGAAACGATGCCTTTTTCTTTTTTTAAAGTGTAGCAGCCAAGAGTTGGAAGCATGTCTCTGAGTGGAAAGCCTTCTTTCAAAGGTGTGGATAACCAGCAGAATTTGCCTCTGGCCATGCTAAAAGTAGATTGAACTCTCACGATCAGTTAAGGGAAAAATGCTTTGCTTATGTGATCACTCATCTCAGTTTATTAGTAAGCTTTTCTCTTCTTTATTCAAAATTATTTCGCACATATAGAAAGAGTAAGTCACCTGTATAAAACATACAGACCTTATTTTAAAAGTCTCGTTCCCCCTTCCAGCTCCTGGATAGTGTTAAAGCCAACTGTGTGAAGTTGCCCGTCATGTCTTCCTCCGCCTTCATCACAGTGCTTTGAGATTTTTTTTCCTCAGCAATGAAAGTGTCAGCTCATCTGTCTTTGTCCCTAACTGTAGAGGAAGCTTCGTATTTCACTGTTGAGTTCTGCACGCCCTGGTTCTTTATTTACAGATGCCGACCATCTGCGGGGGACAGTGCGTGTTTTGCTTTTTCCCTCAAAATATTGTGTTTCTATATTGGCGTGCAGCACACACCTTTAAAATAGACCAACATTTCTTAAATTTTTTTACTTTTATTTATGTGTGCCAATGTGTGCCTCTGTACACACACACACACATATCGTGGTACACTTGTGAAGGCCAGAAGGCAACTTGGAGAGAGTCAGTTCTCCCCTTCCGTGTATTTGAGAGATCAGACTCTGGTTCGGAGACTTGGTGGCAAGCGCCTCTACCCGATATGCCATCTTGCTAGCTCTAAATATCGTGTTTTTTTTTTTTTTTTTTAAGGGAATGTTTATGGTCTCACATGAATCAGTTAACACCCTAGGATTTTTCAGATGACTTGTGTGTGCCGAGTGATACTCACTTCCTCTGTCGGGGCACATAAAGCTATTAATAAGAATGTTCTTCTAGCATGAAATGACCAAAGAGGGGAAAATAAAGATCTGCATGGGGCTGGGAACAACTGGTTTTCCACTAACCCCAAATTACAGACTGTAAGTGTTCGCACACGGAGCAAGAGCCCTAAATACTACTTACTATTTTAAAAAGTGTACAGTTGAAAGATTAAAATTAGAAGTAAGAAATTAAAACTTTTCATATGATTTAAAAAAAAAACCCTCCAGTTTTCCAAAGCTCTGGGGAAACCTTCCTAATACCTCTCATTTAAACATTCTAGATTTCTCCCACAAAACAGAAAGCCCATTTATCCCAGCATCCCTTGAGATTTAACTTAGTTTTTGGTTGGGGGGGGGCTATTAATTTTTTTTTTTCATTTTTTACTGTTTGAAATTTTTAAATAAACTACAGCCCCTCCTGGGTCATCTTCCCAGTGTCCCCTCCCAGTTTTATGAGCTCTGTGTTCAAACCCGCTAAATTTCCTAGGTGTTGCCTGTGTGCACACCGGCTTAGGTCTGTCTGCTGGAGTGTGGTTAGGGACTGGATCTCTGAGGAAAATGGGCGTAATCTCTCCCGGTAGCCATCAGTTTTCAATGGCTCCTCAGCTGGGGTGGGATTTTGTGACTCCTCCCCCTGTCTGCGCCTGGATTTTTGTCTGGCTTGGTCTTGTGCAGGTCTTGGGCATGCTGTGAACAGAGCCCTGCAGCTTGCTTCTGCCTCATCTGGCGGCACGGCTTCCCCACAATCCTCCCTGACTTCTTACTCCTGTAGTCTTTCTGTTTCCTCTTGCATGACGATCAGGGAGCCTTAGGAGGAGGGTCTGCTAACTAGATGTTTCTCTTCAGGTGAGCTGTAGCGCTCCGTGTTAATCATCATCTATTAACAAAAAGAAGCCACAGGTGAGTGTCGAGGGAAAGTAATCTACAGTTGTAGAGATAAGCGCTTAGGAGACAGTTTAATTCCATGTCCAGTTAGCATTATAATTGTAGTTGGTTCTCCCTCAGGGCCTATCCTCTACCCAGTCACAGGCTCTTGGGGGCCAATAAAGATGCTCGACATGAGTTCCCTCTGTAGAGTGGACCTCAAATCCAACCAGAAAGTGGTTTGTCGCTATCATAACATTTGCGCACTTCTGCATTGGTTGGCAGGTCTTTCTAGGAACTCGCTATTGCCGAATCAGAGCTGAGTAACCCAGCTGAGTGCTTTAGCCCCTGAGTAGCTTTGCCTGGGTAGCATCTTCCAGCATCTGCAGAAGTAAATCTTCCCAGTGAGTACATGTTGCGCGCGCTCAACTGGCCAGGAAGAACGACGCTGCTACAGGATCCTTCTGCACACGTTTATTCAATCCTGATTCTTCTTGTTTATATCTCCCTTGTTTATATCTCCCTTGTTTTTATATCTCCCCTGTTTATATCTCCCTTGTTTTTATATCTCCCTTGTTTTTATATCTCCCCCTTGTTTATATATCTCCCCCGAACCCTGGGCCTCTCACTCCTTTTATACTCTCAGTTCCCATCCACGCACAGCAGGCCACGCCACCTCACCAGGCACGCAGCTTCAGCTAATCAGGGCAGCAGGGGCAAATCTCCACCAAATTGGATTCACCTGTATCCTGGTACACCTGCGCAGCACTCAAGATGTTTGTGTCTTATATGAGGAAGTCAGGTGCAAGTCATATGACTTAGCTGCAGTCCCTGGCGCCTTTAGGACTGCCGCCACACCCGCTCCCCACAATTCCCCCTTTTTTCTTTTTTGGCAGAGAGAATGTCTGTAGATAGCCCCCCGCAGCCATGCCCCTTACCCGTCCTTGGGAGACAAACAGCATTGGTTTGATCCCTGTCTTAGGTTGGTGACATGCCCAGGGAGTCTTATCACTGACTACCTCTCTATCATGCCAAGCCACACCTGGGGAGATTGTGTTTTGCTTGTGGCAGGTGCATCAAAAGGCCAGGATGTTGATTAATCTATGGCCAGATCTTAATCGCTGCAAGCAAGCCTCATGGGTGAAGGTAGAGGTCTGATCCCCAGTGTGCAAGCATAGGGGCCCTACACAAAACCATCCCTTAGGCTCATCACCCAGAGAGGTCTTGGCCAGCTCCCGTGTCGTTTTTCCCGGGGGAAGGGAACTAGGACACTGAACCTTCATGCAATCAGACGTGCCTTCCACAGGATGCCAACAGCAAGCTATCCTCTGTGCAGTGCTTAGCCTCGCACCCCACGGCATAACGCAGCATAATTTCTTTTAGAGCGGCAAACCGAATCTGAGGAGATTGTCCCGCCTCCACTGCAGCAAAAGCCTACGCTACCATGGCGAAAGTGCGGACCCGCACACTCTGCACCTAACACATGTGCCAAACACAAAACACACACACACTATAACAAGCATACATCCCAGGGCTCTCATCCCCGCTCATCTTCCCTAAAGCAAGGGATAGATAGCCAGCGGGGCTATCTCTTTAAGGGGAATTCAGGGATCAAAAAGCGTGGAAAAAATTGAATGTCATGTCGAGCTGGTATCGGCTTCTGGAATACCGAAAGGATCTCTCATCTCGGCTCCATCCTTTGTGCGTGTGGGATCATCCACCACATCCACAGGGGCAACTGGATCAGGAGCCTCATTCTTGCAGCGTCTCACCAATCTCTCCGGCACCCAAAGAGGTTCCGTCTGGTCCTGTGGAAACACACAAACAGACCCTCTCGCCCACGTCAACACCGGATCTGGTCGATCCTCTCCAAATCTCCGGACAGAAGGTCCACCTACAGGTGGCTGCTGAGGAGGCATAGGGAGGAGGCGCAGAAGCTAATTCGCCTTCCTCCTCCGCCTCGACTCTTTTATTTTGTCCTTTCTGTCCACCTGATAACACTGTGTCTCCTTTCTTTTTCCTTTTTCTTTTTAAGCCCTTCTCCTCTTCCGACATACTTTCTTGTTGCTCTATAAGGATTTTCTGACCTGTCTTGACTGCCTCTTGATTCAAACAGTAACAGAGTCCATATATCAGAACAAACAAGACCAAAACTATCAGACCTACCCACAAAGGGTCAATGGGAGAAAAAAGCATAACTACTCAGCGAGGATCTATTGATCACTACACTGAGGTTATCATAGTTCCTTAACTTGTCCCCAAACCGGGAACCTTAACGTGTCCCAAACCGGGAACCTTTCGTTACCTTGTGCCTGCTTCCTGGCAACTTTATACTTGCCTCTATTTTATCCGAGGTCCTTCCCAAACTCCTGGGGTCGCAAGTTTCACTTACCGTGAACTTACCCTGCCTGCAACCACTGACTGCTGAAAGTTCTAAACTTGGTGGGGGAGTCGGTTCCCCGTACGGGCCACCAATTGTCACGCCTGCTCTCGACCAGCAAGAACGATGCGACCACCAGTCCTTCTAACAGCAGTTTATTCCGTCTTCATCTTTCTTCTTTCTCTTCATCAGTACCGTTCCCCAGCTGAAGAGTTCTGAATCCACGCCGGATCCTTCTCAACAGTCTGTTTTACAGGAACTTTTATTAACCACTCCTTCCCCGTGATGCAGTTCTGAATCCTCCCTGTAGCAGGGGGTCTTCACTCATGCCTGAAGATGTTTCTTTTCCCGGGTTTCGGCACCACTTGTTGCGCGCGCTCAACTGGCCAGGAAGAACGACGCTGCTACAGGATCCTTCTGCACACGTTTATTCAATCCTGATTCTTCTTGTTTATATCTCCCTTGTTTATATCTCCCTTGTTTTTATATCTCCCTTGTTTTTATATCTCCCCCTTGTTTATATATCTCCCCCGAACCCTGGGCCTCTCACTCCTTTTATACTCTCAGTTCCCATCCACGCACAGCAGGCCACGCCACCTCACCAGGCACGCAGCTTCAGCTAATCAGGGCAGCAGGGGCAAATCTCCACCAAATTGGATTCACCTGTATCCTGGTACACCTGCGCAGCACTCAAGATGTTTGTGTCTTATATGAGGAAGTCAGGTGCAAGTCATATGACTTAGCTGCAGTCCCTGGCGCCTTTAGGACTGCCGCCACACCCGCTCCCCACAAGTACCGGTTTGAGTTTTCCACGTTCTAAGATTCAAATACATGAAGTTGTTAGTAATAGGGTCTTCCCTCTCAGAATATCAACAGTAGTAGAAACGACCTGTGATATTTGGGGGCCGTCTATGGGATCCCACTGACCAACAAAGTCCTGAGGTTTCTATTGGACAGGCTGCGGTGTTTGGGAGTGACACTGTACTCCCATTGTGGCCTTGTTGGAGTAGGTGTGACACTGTGGGCATGGGCTTTTACACCCTAGTCCTAGCTATCTGGAAGCCAGACTTCTCCTAGCAGCCTTCAGATGAAGAGAAGATGTAGAACTCTCAGCTCCTCCTGCGCCATGCCTGCCTGGAGGCTGCCATGTTCCTGCCTTGATAATAATGGACTGAACCTCTGAACCTGAAAGCCAGCCCCAATTAAATGTTGTCCTTATAAGAGTTGCCTTGGTCATGGTGTCTGTACACAGCAGTAAAACCCTAAGACATGTGGGGTGTGTGTGTGTCTGGGTATGTGTGTGTCTGTGTGTGTATGTGTGTGTGTCTCTGTGTGTGTGTCTGTGTGTGTGTGTGTGAATTACTGTGGTCTTTTGAGTATGTCTACTAGTATAGGCTCATGTATTTGAATGCTTGGTCCCAGTGGGCAGAATGATTTGAGAAGGACTAAGATGTGTGGCATTGTTGGAGAAGATGTGTCCCCGGGGACAGGCTATGAGGTCTCAAAAGCCCACATCCTTTCCGGGGCCTCTCAGCTCCTGCTCCAGCACTGTGCCTGCCCGCTGCCATGCTCCCCGCTGCGATGGTCATGGACTCTAGGCCTCTGAAGCCACGAGCCTTCAGATGAAGTGCTTTCTTCGGTATGTTGCCTTGGTCATGGCATAAGCAAGACACTCACTTAGGAGGGTTCCTCTCACGGCTCGTGTTACTAGCGACGTCCTTTGACCTCTCCCCTCTTTGACTTGTGCCTCTCTCCTAGATCCTCTGTAGGCTGACTCACCTTGAGCTGAGCCGCTGCTTCTCACTCAGTGGATGCGTCTCCTTCGTGGCCTCAGTCCCAGTTGTATTTAGGTCACTTTCCCTCTTATCTCCCCATCTGCCCAGCTCTCCCGTCCTCACTTCTTTTTGTGTTATCACTGACTGGGTAACCTTGCCTAGGGCACCCTGACATGCCAAAGCCAGAACTCCTTTTCTACCTCAACTTTGACCTCCTCACCCCCCCCCCCCCAGATTAGTAAATGCTGCTACCATTTACACTGATCCTCGAGCCACAGCTGTGCTCTCTGACTTAAACTCTTACCCCGACAGACAGCGGAGCTTAGTCAAGGCTGCAGCATTAGAGATCAGAGTCTCCCTGTGTGAGTCCTACCCATTTTCACGGTTTCCTTGTTAGAATTTAAATCTGCCTATCTGATAGTAGCACTCTCCTTAGTGTCTGTTCTTGTTTACCAATCCCTGCACTGGCTTCCATGGTTTGCTCTGTCAACCTCATTTTCACAAATGTCAGCCTAAGCCACATACTCTTCCTTTGTAACCAGCCAGTGACATTTAATCTTAGCTCCAAACCACTGCCAATGTTCACAGTTTTCTTTGCTTGGAACAATTTCTTCTTCCTCTTCCTCTTTCCCTTCTCCTTCTTCCCCCTCCTCTTCCCCTTCCTTTTCTCTTTCTCCTCCTCTTCCTCTCCCTCCTCTTCTTCCTCCTCCTTCTCTTCTTTCTCCTCTTCTTCCTCGTTGTCTTCCTCTTCCTCCTCCTCCTCTTCCTCCTCCTCTTCCTCTCCCTTTCCCTGTTCCTCCTCCTCTTCTTCCCCCTCTTCCCCATCCTTATCCTCTTCTTACTCTTTCTGTTTCTCCTCTTCCTCTCACTCCTTCCCCTCCTGCTTCCCCTCCTCCTCCTGTTTCTCTTCCTCTTCCTTCTCTTCTTTCTCCTCTACCTCTTCCTCTTCTATCTTCTCTTCCTCCTCCTCCTCCCATTCTTCTTTTCTTTTTTTGCATGGGATATTATTTCTTGCTTTTACCTTTTATAAGTATGGGCCTGAGTCCCGGCTTCTGACGCTGGGGGATTGTTACCAAGCTTGGTAACCTTAGCTCTCACTTTGCTAACACCAGAGTGAGCTGCCAGTTACTATGGTGTCCTGTTTTACTTTTAGCGTCTGTCTGTCAAGTAGACCGGAGAGCAGATGCCACGCTGGCCTGTCCGGTTTGACAATGAGAGCGCTTTTGAGTTTGGTGTGTGTTGTCTTTCAAGCTTACAAAAGAGGAGAACAGAAAGCTTTCTGTGAATTCCCTTTCAAAGACGCAGGCTGTAAGGAGAGAGGAAGGGAGCTCTAGAAAGGAGGGGATTGGCTTGCTGTTGGAGCGTCTTCATTTTGATTGGAGCACGAGCCAGAGTTTTCAAGGCGGGGGTTGGGGGGACCCCCAGCATCTCCCAGATTTGCTTGTCCATGTTGAGAGTCAGCATACGGGTTCTTCCTTAGTCCTTTGTAAGGTGATAAGCCTGTGTCCTGACCTGCCAGAATTACCTACTGGATTTAGGCAGGTGGTGTTCAGTTGGTGCTTTCCGTACCTGGTGACCTAGCTGCACTCTGGGCTTTCTTCTGCTTCTGCAGAAGCCAGTGGGAATGTGCTGGGCTCTCAGGACCCTGATCACAGGAACAGTGGTCGCTGGGATGAGTGGGGATTTGACCTTTCCTTTTGTGTTTCCTCTCTGCACGTGATCCAGCAGAGGCTTTCAGAAGAACCTTATTTGTGTTACGTTTTAAGGGCGGATGCAGGCTTTCCTGTTTTTAATATTCTCTTCTCTGCTTTCATGGGAGTGACGAAATCTGACCGCGAGTGAGCTCTTTTGAAAAGTATTGCTTCCCTTTTATTGGTGCCTGCATGTACCGGCGAAAGGAAACACCTTTTCTCCCACATCTCTTTTCAGACCCTTCTGCGCCGCTTCTTTATTTTGCACTGCTGTGTGAGTCACTCTTTTTAATAACCTCACACAAAAAAATCATCATTTTTATTTTATGCCACGGACCTAGCCAATGACGCTCTCTTACTTCTCCCTGCGCTCATTTCTTATAGCATGTTGTGTTTGCCTTCATCTTTTATAGGGGTTATTTTGGTTTCTGTGGTTGTAGAAACACCACAAATCTCACTCGAGCTGACCAGCACATTAAAAGTGCTTCAGTGCTCACTCTTCTCTGTGGGAGGAATTTAGGAATAATTGTCCTGCCTTGCTTCTATTAGTCAAGATGGATGCTGTAGTTGAAAGTGGTTGCTTTTGCATTATTGTCTTCATACTTTTAAGGATTATTTTCATCTAATGAGTGACCTTTATTATATTTACTGATCACCAGGGGTCTCAGTCAGTGTCCTGTTGCTGGGAAGACACACCACGGGCAAGGCAGCTCTTACGAAGGTCAACATTTCATTGGGGCTGGCTCAGACATTTAGAGGGTCAGTCCATTGTCAGCATTGTGACATGCAGGCAGACATGGTGCTGGAGAGGTAACTGAGAGCTCTACATCTGGATCCACAGGCAGTACAAAGAGAGACACTGGGCCTGATTTGAGTATTTGAAATCCCAAAGCCACCTCCAATGACATACTTTCTCCACTAAGGCCACACCTGCTCTAACAAGGCCACACAGGGCACCCTGGGGACCCAGCATTCAAAGCTCTGAGCCTATGGGGGGGGGGGTGTTTCATTCTTATTGAAACCACTACACCACCACATTATTTTAAATTCTGTCAACCTTTAAATTCATTAATGATATTTTGACTTATACATCCTTCATAGCCCGGAATCTATACTTGAGCTGATACTTTTTATTTTTTAATTAGATATTTTCTTTATTTACATTTCAAATGCTATCCCTACACCCTTCCCCCACCCTGCTCCCCTACCCACCCACTCCCACTTTTTGACCCTGGCGTTCCCCTGTACTGGGACATATAAAGTTTGCAAGACCAATGGGCCTCTCTTTCCCCTGATGGCCGACTAGGCCATCTTCGGATACATATGCAGCTAGAGACACGAGCTCCGGGGTACTGGTTAGTTCATATTGTTGTTCCACCTATAGGGTTGCAGACCCCTTTAGCTCCTTGGGTGCTTTCTCTAGCTTCTTCATTGGGGGTTCCTGTGTTCCATCCTATAGATGACTGTGAGCATTCATTTCTGTATTTGCCAGGCACTGGCATAGCCTCACAGGAGACAGCTATATCAGGGTCCTTTCAGCACAATCTTGCTGGCATATGCAATAGTGTCTGGGTTTGGTGGCTGATTATGTGATGGATCCCTGGGTGGGGCAGTCTCTGGATGGTCCTTCCTTTCATCTTAGCTCCAAACTTTGTCTCTGTAACTCCTTCCATGGGTGTTTTTTCCCCTATGCTAAGGAGGAATAAGTATCCACACTTTGGTCTTCGTTCTTCTTGATTTTCTTGTGTTTTGCAAATTGTATCTTGGGTATTCTAGGTTCCTGGGCTAATATCCACTTATCAGTGAGTGCATATCAAGTGACTTCTTTTGTGATTGGGTTACCTCACTCAGGATGATATCCTCCAGATCCATCCATTTGCCCAAGAATTTCATAAATTCATTGTTTTTAATATCTGAGTAGCTGATACTTTTTTAAACGAGAAAAGATATATTGATATTTATTTCCTAAACCTGAGGTAATTCACTAAAAACTAGCATATCCCTTAAAAATCATTTGATTAAAAAAATTATGAAAAGGCATAATAAGGAGGTTGGACCATTCTTATTGGATAAGCTGACTGCATATGGTAATATATTGTGGAATATATAAAAAGTCACCAAATTTTGTGCCAAAGAGGGGCCTGAGACAATGGAATTTGCTGGCATTTCGGTGAGAGATTACTGTATCAGTCACAAGGGTGTAAGTGCTGGGAATCCAAGATCGCAAGTGTTATGAATAATTCTCAGGGTCATGTGCAAAATTAGTTTTCAGCCCTTGAATACTTTATGTTTGCAGGGCAGTAACCTTGAAACTGTAATTTATAACTTCTGCTGGGGTTGATAAGAGCTGCTTAGCCCTTTGATTTTTTTGCACACACAAAGCTGGGTCACTCTAAGTCATCTGAAACAACTGGTTGCAAAATTTGAAATTTTACTTTTTGTCAAAGTAAAGAAATATATGTATGTGTGTATGTATATATATATATATATATATACATACACACATACGTACATACATAAATACATACATACATATATAAGGTCACTAAAGTGTAATTCCTGAAGTAGAAAAAAAATCATTCTTGTGAAGTTATGTGTTTAATGGTCTCACCTTTCCATATTCTAAACTAAGTTAATTAAATTCTGTAATTGTATAACTCTTTCTCCCTCCTCCCTCCTCTCCATCCCCCCCCCTCATTTCCATACTCTTCTCCTCCTCTTCCTCCTTTTGTTTTCCTTCAGGATAGGGAATGTAAAATTCATGCGCTGTGCTATATGGTGTTATAACACATTTCATTTAATGCAAACTTTAATGAAATAACTATTATTATAATCCATATTTTAATGGTAAGGAAACTAAAGATCTGTAGAGATCTCTAGGAAATGGGATATTTTAGGGAGGAACTGAGCAGTGGGTCATAATCAGAACATAATATCTATCTATCTATCTATCTATCCATCCATTCATTCATTCATTCATTCATTCATTCAAATGGTATAGGTTGGCTGTCTCCTAAGAGCCAGGCGCCGAGGGAGGCACTAGAAATAATAAAGAATGTGAGAGTCAGAGTCTGTTGAAGGCTGGAGCTCTACAAGCAGCAAGAGAAGTGACTCTGATAGGTCTTAAAAGTGGGATAGATTGGTCGAACCGTTCTCTGGTGATGGGGATGAGTCTTGGAGCATGTTAAGTCGTGTTTGCACGTGAGCAGAGTCAGTACCCAGGGCGCGTGCAGCAGACAGCCGGGCAGATGTGAGGGGGATCAGATCGGAAGCGAATGGCTCTGCTCGGAGCAGCAGAACTTCTGCTAGAGTTGGTTCCCCCTCCTAGGTCAGAAGAGAAGGATACATTTAGGCCGCAGAATGGAAACAGAGCTGTGGTCAGTTAGTGTCCCCTGGGTAGCAGTGGTTTCAGTAGAACCAGGAAATCACGCCTGCAATCTTGGTGATGTGTAGTTGGGAATATTTTGGAACACAATCAGAAATATAGAAATAAGAATAAATTAGTGAAGAAAGAAAGAAAGAAAGGAAGAGAGAGAGGGGGGGGGGGAGGGAGGGAGGGAGGAAGGAAGGAAGGAGCTGAGTTTTGTTTTGAGGCAGGATCTTATCCTGTACACCAGGCTGGCCAGGTTCTCATGTAGCCTGGGCTGGCCTTGCACTCAACATAATCCTCCTGCCTCAGTAATCCTCACAAATCTGAAGCTAGCCTGGGCTACTTAGTGAGACCTTGCCACACAAATGATACCATAGACATAGATACTTTAACTTACAGTCCCAGGCCAAGAATTATAGAACCAATTCAGACAACGTTAGGAAGTGTTTTTCTTTGGATGAAAAGGTCATTTGGAGCACAGTATGCTTTTCCTATGTTAATTTTATTTTTATAAAAAAGATCTGCAAAGGCGCTAAGCAATACCTTCCAGTGTCACCTCTCTGTCTCACTCCACTGAGGTGGCTTCAAATCATTATTTTTTGACACTTCTATAATTTTGATATAGTCATAGCAATGTATATTGGCTTTTCAAACTTGGGTAATATCCAGATATTTGATAGCTAAGGGTTCCTCTTCCATTGCTTTTGTAGTTTGTCTACCAGTGTTTACTAGTCTATTGATGCTGTGATCTGTCTATTGTTCATTTTACAGCACCCGTGTATTTACTGCTTAGCCTGTGATAGCCCAGAGACTAGCTGTGCTGTGGTAGAGAGAGACACAGCAGAGGGACTCAGACACTACAGAAACTTATTTTTCTCTCATGTGCCAGGTCAAACTTGGCAACCGTCTTTGGTTCGTGGCTTTATAGCCTGGCCTTCTTCATCAAGCCACTTCTGTTTGGGGCTTACACATGCTTATGAACTGTGAACCATGTCCCAGGAGTGGGGGACATGAAATTGAAAGCAAGCGACTTCGCCTTTAAAGTCCCTCTGACAGGTCACACCGTCTACAGACTTACGTTTTCTTTCCCACGGTTCAGTGGCATATTCCAATCTAGTTACTGGGAGACTGAGACCTGTGACTGTATGCTGAGCTAACATCCCAGGGGGTTCTGTTATACAGGGAAGATGGACTTTAGGGAGCCATTTTATGGTCAAGTTGTGCTTCACAAGATGAAGAGCCTGATGCCTTCAGACTTGCTTCTGATTGCCCTTCTGGCTTTCTTTGCTAAATCCTTTTTGTTCTCATGTGTGAAGAATGCTGCTGGTGTTTGCAGTGTGTTCAGAAACAGCCAAGTATCTGTCCATGGGTTATTTTTTTTTAAATAACATAATATATGTGTATATATATAAAATTAAAAAATAACATATATATAGCTTATATTGTTATGACATGTGTATATGTGTGTGGGTACACAGGTGTGTGCATTTGAGTGTGTATATGCAGTGTGTATGTGTGTGTGAGTGTGCATGAATGTGTATATGGTGTGTGAGTGCACATATGTCTGTGTATGTGTGTGTTGTGTGGTATGTGTGTATTTGCATGAGTGTGTGTGTATAGTGTGTGAGTGTGTATGTGTGGCATGTGTATAAGTGTGTGTCTGTGTCTGGTGTTGTGTGTGTTGTTATTGTTGTTGCTGGCTGCTTATTTTTAGGTTGAAAAAAAAATGGAACGGTTTCTATGATTGCTTAACCTTAGGGTTGGAGTAACTAAAGTTACTGGCAAATATGTTGTTTTTTCCTTGTATTTATTGATTGGCTACAATGCGAGCATCGTGTCTGTGTGCCCTTGTGTGCAGGCTCCCCTCTTGTGGAATCAGTAAGATGCTGCAGCGGATGTGGTTAGTGCTTGTGGAGCCATTTTGGGATAAAGGATTTCATTCATTCATTCATTCATTCATCCATCCATCCATCCATCCATCCATCCATTCATTCAACTTTTACCAACTTTGCCATGGAGTGACTGGCCGCTTTGCTTTCTGAAGGACTGGGGCAGAGTTACCTCTCTGTGGTGAAACAGCAATTGTCTGGTCTTCAGTGTCTTTATCTAGGAGGCAAGTCCTCTCCTGCCACCATAAGAGGAGCTTTGGGACAGTCAGTAACGAGGTGATTAATGGGAGAGCGACCGTAGGCTTTCTGTGACGTTCCATGACCTTGGCGGTGGACTTCTCATGTTTCTGGAATGCGTTTTCTGAAATAGGTACAGTAATCTTTAGCACCAGAATTCCTGTCCGTGAGGATTAAACATATATTATTTTAAATTGTATTGGGGGCGGGAGTAGGGGTAGATACGCATGAATTCAGGTGCTCCTGGGGCCAGGGGTACGTGATCGCCACGGAGGAGCGGCTGTTACAAGTAGTTGTGACGTGACTACTGGGAACTAATTTGGCTCCCCTAGAAGAAAAATGTTCCCTCTTCACTTCGGGGCTCTCTCCAGACCAAAGGAATTTTTAATATAGTAGAGGAGATTAAAATAGACTTTCTTCTGGCTCCATCACTTGCTGCCCTGGCACGTCAAACAAGTTCTTATCCGAACGGTAATTCTTGCTGGAACAAACTATTGCAGATACCAAGGGCTGCACATGCTGAAGGCTCCCTTCTTGTTTGCATTGCATACTCTCTGTGGGCCAGATGGGAGTTCTATTCCTTGTTCCCTTCCTCCGGGGTCATGGTTAACAGAGCTGCTCTGGACTAACCGTAGAGCTGGGATTATTACAGAAGAAAAGCAAACGTTGTATGGTTTCACACCAACAGCTAAGAGGCTCGGGAAAGCGCCACTTTGACCAACTCTGCAGCTTATGTATTGCTTGGAACGTGTCGTGTGGCCTCTCCACCACCAGGGGGCAGCAGGAGGAACCGCATTCCTAGCGTGGGAAGTGGAGAGCCAGAAATAACCAGAGAATAGCAAGCAGTAGGAGTAGCTACCTCGGAATCACACGTTCAGACTCACAGAGTTCGGACACTTGAATCCGGTTACTATTCATGGTAATATGAAATGCACGCGTGCAAATATTTAAATAACATGAAGTAGATTAGCTTATGAAGTTATAAAACGATAGGGAAGTTCCTGCGAATAAAAGCACACAGCACACACACAAGCAGATAGCACTGTTATCTAGAAACCTTTAGAAAACGAGGCACTGGGGGCTTTGAGGAAGGTCAGCTCTAGAGCTTTATAGCTCTCTGTCAGATTGCAAGCATCTGGAAGGTAAAGATTAAGTATGAGAGAGTAAGCAAACAGAAACCCAGAGGGAGTCGAAGGACCAGGCTGGGATAAAAGGAATAGTGTTTGAGATACAGACACGGTTTCTGCAAAGGGAGAAAGTGACCATCAGCCATAGGAGATGCCGCCAGGGGGCGCTGCGCCTCTGTTCCGTGGGATCTGTAGTGTTAATGTAGGGGTGCCATGTGCCTCTCTAATGACTGATATCACAAGCTCTATGTTTACGGAGGAGGCTTGCAAACCTCAGCGTAAAACACCTCATTGAAGCGTAGCGTGGTCAGTGAGGGTCTTAGTGTGATCTCAAGGACTCGAAAAGGAAAACCAGAACAGCAGAAAGAAACAATTGAAAAACCAGATCTAAACTGGGCCTGGCGAGGCCGAGGGGCACGAGGTGGAGGCCTGCCTGGGATATAGACTGTGCTAAAGGCCGGCAAGACCCCATTTCACATAAAAAGCGACAGAAATGCCTGGGATGAAGTGTGGTGACAGAGGGATTGTCTAGAAGGGGCAGGGCCCTAGGTTCAGTCTCCAGTCGTCCTCCCCCTGAAAGTATTTTTTTTTTTACATTAAAAATTAAACTGCTTTATGTGGGTTTTTCTGTCTTGTCGATGCTTTTTATATACCAAGAAAAGAAACAGGGCATCTGAGTTCAGATCGCTAAAACCCATGTGAAGACAAAGTGTAGCTGAAATACACATATAACACAGAACACATATAAACTGCGACATCAATGGCCCCGTTAGAACAGTGCATAGGTACATTTTGCACTGTGGTAGAAAAAAAGACATTTTAAAGCAGCAGTTCTCAACTTTCCTAATTTTAGTTTGAAAATGGTTCGGAAGACTGGGGCACTCTTAAAACCCAGGCTTCCGCGCATCAGAGTTAGCAGAGGTGGTGCCATCACTACCTATCCAGCCGCTGACTTCACAGAGGCAGCAGCTAAAGGAGCTGCCCATCCATTCAGCCAATGACAGTTGAACATAAAGTATGTCAGGCCCCATGCCCATGAACACAATGTTTCCAGTTGGACTTTATAGCAGGCATTTTAGTTAGAGGTTCAGAGATGCTATGGTAACATTTCTACTAAGGGAAATGGGGAAAGTGGGGGTTTGAGAGACTGCACGGGTCAGTGGAGCATTTTCTGTCAAGGGTGGTCTTTATTTTAAGATTGCTTTCCTGAGCTGGGCAGTGGTGGCACACACCTTTAACCCCCAGCACTTGGAAGGCAGAGGCAGGTGGATTTCTGAGTTGGAGGCCAGCCTGGTTTACAGAGTGAGTTCCAGGACAGCCAGGGCTACACAGAGAAACCCTGTAAGATTGCTTTCTTGGTTCTTGCTGTCAGCACACCTTTTTTTTCAGGAGAGAAAGAAGACCGTGGTGAGATCTGAGTGTTATGTTTTTAAAAATTGCCCTCGACAACATTCTAATTTGCAATCGGCTTTTGGCGTTGGGGGGAGAGCATTTCACCAGCTTGTGAAAACCCCTCACGTACACAGTTCTTTGCATTTGTTGGCGAGGGATCCGACCTTCAGGGCTGACACTTCAAGTCCACGGGTACAGTCAGCTCTATCTGGAACTAATTATCAGCTTGGTGAATTCTCTGGATTCCCTGGTAATGCTCTCTCTTGCTAGTACATTGTTCAACTGCAGGGCAGAGAGGAAAACGGGGGAGTCGGAGAAGACCCAAACCAAAACCACTCGCAAACTGAGTTCAGTCATGATCTGGACGTTAGAATTCTGAGGCAGTCGGGGTATTAGATAGGAAAGTAGAAATCTTTGAAAATCATAAGGTGTTTGAATTATCTTTGAATTTTTAGTGAGGGTGCTTTTCAGCATCCCACCTGTTACAGCCCTGGCTGGCAATCATACACTGTCACAGATTTCAATTCCTTTTAGCACCATTAGCAAAGCAGCTGGGGGAGACAACACTGGAAATGAGATGCCCAGAACAACCAGTTTTATAGGTTAATCATTTACATTGAGTCTTCTACTCAGGAAGTGACTGAGTGCTTGGTTGTCATGTGCTGGGTAGTGAGATACAAAAAGGTCCCCTCCCTGCCCTGCAGCGTTAATTTAGAAGAGGCAAGAGTGCAAACCACACCAGTATCCTGAAAACTGCCATAGGAGAGCCGGGGGCTCGTCAGGCGTTCTGTAGGGTCAGCGCTGGGAAAGCTATGCTGTGACCAGCAGATGGTGGGAAACAGTATCAGAGAGCATGGACTCGCAACGGAGGCTTGTTCTGGGGAAACCGTGAGCAGTGCATCCAGCAGGGCCATGGGACAGGATAGGATGTGGTGAGAAACACAGGAAGAAGGCATGGAGTTAGATGGATGGGGAGGAGGGGTCTGGGAGGACCTGGGAAGAGTTGAGCAGAGGTGAAACCAGGATCAGAATGTACTGATGGGAGATTTAGTTTTCGTAAATGTTTTCCGGCTCATGTAATACTAAGCAAATATCTGACAGCTAACTTTTTTTTAAAAAAACATATACCACATACTAGGAGAGGTCCCTTTAGCTAATTGCTCTTTTGAACTGCTATTTTAGAGTCGGAGAAGCAAAGGTAAGTAACTTGTCCAAGGTCATACAAGCAGTTACAGAGACAGACAGAGTTCCAGCCAGGCAGTCCGGCAACAAAGCTAGCACACATCCACGGTGACAGGCATCTTTCTGGGAATGGGTTGTGTATTTTACATCTGTCGTCAGGGTCCGTTTTCTATTGCAAGTGTAAAAATACACACTCCTCCCTCTCTTCCCTCAAAACCTCAGTCCCAAAATATTGTTTACCATGCTCCTGTTCCCGGACCGGACACATTAAAGGCGCATCTCGTGGGTGCTTCTGTTGGACGGAGCTAAGCAGGGCATGCAGACACAGGTGGGCAGAACTGCCTTTCAGTCCATGGCTCAGACACATATTCCCAGGGTGCTGGGCACTTCACAAGCATTCTGTAAACTTGCCCACCTTCTCTAACATACTTGTGAGCATTCACGTAATTAAGGCTGTATCAGTGCCCAGCCTATAACACGGGAGATTTGTGAGTGGCTCACACCATGACAGGTTGTGTTCCTTCGTTCTTCCACATCCGAAAAGCCAAGGTGTCTGTGTCAGTAACTCTATCCATTGCTGCACTGCTTGGTGTTAGTATAGCACTTCCAGGGTCGACTTTAAGCACCAAAAAGGAAACAAAGCAGTTTAAACGCCCCCAAACTGGGCAAGACCAATTTGCCACTAGATGGCGCTCTGGCTATTTGGGTAGGGGAAAAAAAAAAAAAAAGATCGAGTAAGGACTATTAAATCACAGCCACTTTGAGCCCCTGGTATTTGCAGTCCTAGGCTTTTAATTGTAGCCGGCATCTTTGTTCTTTGCCTGACCTGCGGAGTGACGTCACTGCCTTGCTTCCTGTGTGCTGGCTTTGACACAAGCCAGATGGCCACAGTGATCCGTAGGCGCCCAGGCCGCCTGGTACAGCGGTTGATGAAACGGAATAGGAAGGCATTTTATGGTCAGCTGCGGGAGCACTGAGAGGCCGCAGCTTTGCTAAGTAATTACATTTACCGCACATACTTTATCCCTCATGGGGAAGGGTCTCATGGAGGGGGAAAAAAAAACTTACATTTTTATTTACGGCGTTGTGAGGTATAGACCTTTGATCTTTTATTAGCCAGTAGTCTGCTACAAAGGCATGCAGTCTTTGCCTGCTCCGCAGTCACTCGTGAAAATGACATCTTTATTTATGTCTAACGGTTCTCAGGCTGCGCATTGTGATTCTTAGCCCCCACCCCCACCCCAACCCCTCCAGTTAGTAACACAAAAATGTTTTGCTTCTGTAGTGAGTTTAGTTTGGGAAAGTCAGAGTTCAGGCATGTTAATACAAGCAGATTTCGGTCAGATATACTCCAGAGCGACTTGGTCAAATAGATTACTGTTTATCACATGTTTGCTCTTCAAGGGGGTCAGGAGAGTCCAGGAAAAGACTTTTATTTCAGGGTAGGGAATGGAGGGGGTGGCGGCGAGGAAATGATCAAGACATTAGTTTCATTCCATCTTTGGACATTAGGCAGTTGAAGTTACTTAACACGGCGTTTTTAAATAAAACACGAGAGATTGATAATCACCCAGTATTCTTCAATCTCATTTGAACTTAGTCCACACCAATCACGGCCCTGCGTGAGATCTTTACGCACCAATCATGGCCCTGCGTGAGATGTTTACGCACCAATCACAGCCCTGTGTGGCATGCTTATGAAAACCCCACAAGCTGGACTTTTGTCTTAATATCGTATAGGTTGGGGATTCTTCTACGTGATTCATTTCTCAAGACTTCAGTAAAATATTTTCTACCCCTTTCAATGTTGGGTCATGAGTTCTACTCCCAGAATTTTATTTAGAGGTTAAAAATCATAGAATTAAACGAAAGGGCACCTTCCCTATGCCTTCTTCAAAGTTAACGGATTGTGGAGCAAAGTCTCATAGTCGTCCTTCATCTTTTGTTTTTTTGTTTTTTTTTTTTTTCCCTTGTCTTAAAGGGCAAGTCTCTACGTAAGGACACATTTTGGCTCTGCTGTTAAATGAGCGTTTCCCACACCACGTTTGCTCTGTGTCCTTGGATCTTCGAGCCTCGATTGCACTCACATATGTACTGGGGATAAAGCCAGCCTCCTCAGCGAGTGCAGGAATTCACAGTGGCAGGGAGAGTCAGCTGTCCATCCGAAACCGCCGCACTATGGTTTATTAGCACTGTGCGTGCGCTTAGCCCTAGGTCAACCCAAGCCATCAGTTGTTCCATGAGTGTGCCTACCGTTCCTGAGGTTTTAATTCGTTGTTTTTGTTTCCTCTTTCCTACTCAGCTTCTGCCGCTGCCTTTGCCTCTGCTGGAGATACCACAGCTATGTCTGCCTTCAACCTGCTGCACTTGGTGACGAAGAGCCAGCCCGTGGCCCCGAGAGCCTGCGGGCTCCCCTCAGGTTGCCAATTGTTGTTCTGTGGTAGGGCACCGGGCAGAGTGGGTATTTCTGCTGCAGGAAATGGTACACCAGCATGCTTTACTAAACTTGATCTCTTTTATTTGGACCCTAATTTAAAGATGGAGATTGGTTACAAACCCTCACCGTCCTCTGAGTGACACCCATTTCCATGGTCCTTTCAATATTGGAGGTCCCTCGCCCAGCACTCACTTGTCACCAGTGTTTCCCCGTGTCGTCTTGTTCTCCAGTGCATGGGTACACATCTACAAGTCAGTGCACAGGAGGTAGAACTTTCAGCTTGTTAAGGGAATGCCAAGCTTCTCGCTGTACATGTGGCCGATCCTTTAGGGAAAAAGTGAAAATGGGAAACTTTAAGGTAATTGTGTCACGTATACTGTAGCCAAGAGTTTCTATTAACAAGAACCAAATAAACAGAACGGATATAGCATGTTTCAAACTGGGTCCAAAATTAGAACCACAGGCTGGAGAGATGGCTCAGTGGTTAAGAGCACTGGCTGCTCTTCCAGAGGTCCTGAGTGCAGTTCCCAGTAACCACACGGTGGCTCACAACCATTTGTGATGGGATCTGATGCCTTCTTCTGGTGTGTCTGAAGACACCTACAGTGAACTCACATACATAAAATAAATAAATAAGTCTTAAAAGATAAAAATAAGATAAGATAGAACCAGTATACTTTTTAAAGATGTGATTTTTAAGCACTTAAACCAAAGAAGCATAAAAGTTCAAACTTTCACTGTGTGTCTATAACATTTAAGTTAGTATCTCAATTTTATTATGAAATTCGCAATGGTCAAATGTTTTACTTCAGTGAATATGATTGTTAATACTATTTATAGTCCCATTACTGTATACATCTTTATCAATATATCCGGTAGAGAATTTTATTATGTTATTAAACACTTACAAAGAGTCGAATGCATGCCGTGAGCAGTGGGGATATGGTGATAAACAAGGCTCAGTTGATTGGGTTTTTCAACAAGTAGAAGAGAGAAATAAAACCGGAGGAGGCCCTCTGACCATATGTTGGTGTGGCTAGACTGGACACGTCTGTGCCTTGGGTAGAGTGGGGAGCAAGAGCGGAGTGATCCTAGCTGCCTTCTGTAGTGACAGAAGTTTTGGAAGGGAGGTGGCTCTCTGAAGCTTAGGAGGCCTCCACAAGGAAGATGGCTGATCGCAAAGCATGCGCAGCGGTTAATTGCATGGCCCGGAGTGGGGAGAGGGGGATTTCCAGTACAAGGGGTGGCGGAGGGGGGGGGGGGGCTCTGGGTTTTCCTACACAGCTATGATAGGGCTTGAGATAGCAACTTGATTTCAAGTGTCAGAGAAGGCACTTGTAAAAAGTAGATTTCACGTTGTTGATCTATGACAACTCAGGAGTAAATGCAGCCTACTGCACAGAGCCCCGCCCCCAACCCCTTTTTGGTACGCTGCTCCCTGGCCTGCGCGTGCGTGGATGGATTTGAGGGCGCGCGGTAACATCAAGAGTCGGGAGTCTTGAAGCCGGTGATGAGAGCAGATGGGAAAAGGTGAGGGTAGACAGAGACAGAGAGGCGGGCTGCAGACCTGGCAAGGCTCACCCATTGCATTGTGTCTGCACATGAGGGAAACCTTTCTACCATACGGCAGTTTTTCATCGCTATAGACACGTGCAACAACAACTGGACCACAAACGTACAGCCAAGGCTCCGTGTCTATTTTCTCCCTAACCCCCGTTGTAAATACCGCTACGGGGAAAAGCATACAGTTTTGTAGGGCGAGTTTGCTACCCACAGCGGAGACACAGAGTTTATAGAAGAGCAGTGTATTCCTTAAAATGTAACAGGCTCATAAAGTGTTCCACAAGGACACTGCTGAGTTGAAATACAAATGACTGGAACTTTTGATGACGAAACAATTCAGACATAAATTCAACAGAACCCGGTAAGGAGCAAGCCATTCCAGTAGGGTGCTCAGTGCTCAGCAAGCAATTCTGGATCCAGACTGATGGAAATTGGAATCTGGCTTTGACTCTTACTGTCTGGACGTCTTAGTTCCCATATTTTCAAAAGAAAGAAAATAATAGGTCCTGTCCAAAATGGCTGCTGTGAGAATTAAATAAATTAGCGTATCAAAAAGGTTAGGACACTGCCCAGTGTAAGCACCATAGGTATTTTCACTAGGCTCATTACAAAAATGATATATATTTATAAAATATATTTATATTTTTAAAAATGGATATATATTTATATCCATTTGGATTTATATTTTTCCATGAAAATAGGCTTTTAAAAACACTTAAATGTGTATAAATTTTCTCTCTCTTTCTTTCTTTCTTTCCTTCTTTCTTTCTTTCTTTCTTTCTTTCTTTCAAGACTTATTTATTACTTATATGTAAGTACACTGTAGCTGTCTTCAGACACACCAGTAGAGGGCGGCATCATATGTCATTACAGATGGTTGTGAGCCACCATGTGGTTGCTGGGATTTGAACTCAGGACCTCTGGAAGTGCAGGCAGTGCTCTTAACCACTGAGCCATCTCTCCAGCCCCCATAAATAAATTTTTTTTTAAATTTTTGATGCACTTTTATTTTTATAAAGTTTATTCAAATGTATTATTCTATATAATCTTTTAGTGCTCTCTGAAAGATCAAAATATATTTTAAACTAAACATGCATGAAAAGTTCAAGGTATCTAATTTTTTTTTCTTTCCATTTTTTATTAGGTATTTAGCTCCTTTACATTTCCAATGCTATATCAAAAGTCCCCCATACCCACCCACCCCCACTCCCCTACCCACCCACTCCCCCTTTTTGGCCCTGGCGTTCCCCTGTACTGGGGCATATAAAGTTTGCGTGTCCAATGGGCCTCTCTTTTCAGTGATGGCCGACTAGGCCATCTTTTGATACATATGCAGCTAGAGTCAAGAGCTCCGGGGTACTGGTTAGTTCATAATGTTGTTCCACCTATAGGGTTGCAGATCCCTTTAGCTCCTTGGGTACTTTCTCTAGCTCCTCCATTGGGAGCCCTGTGATCCATCCATTAGCTGACTGTGAGCATCCACTTCTGTGTTTGCTAGGCCCTGGCATAGTCTCACAAGAGACAGCTACATCTGGGTCCTTTTGATAAAATCTTGCTAGTATATGCAATGGTGTCAGCGTTTGGATGCTGATTATGGGGTGGATCCCTGGATATGGCAGTCTCTACATGGTCCATCCTTTCATCTCAGCTCCAAACTTTGTCTTTGTAACTCCTTCCATGGGTGTTTTGTTCCCAATTCTAAGGAGGGGCATAGTGTCCACACTTCAGTCTTCATTCTTCTTGAGTTTCATGTGTTTAGCAAATTGTATCTTATATCTTGGGTATCTCTCCAACCCCCATAAATAAATTTTCATTTAACTTCTTTTACTTTAACAGTACCACAAATGCATGTTGCTTGAGATATATCGCCTCTCTCCGTCTGTTGTCTCTTTTGAACACTGATGTTGTGTGTGTGTGTTACTTCTGTGCATCTCTGGCAGTCAGGTGACAACTTATGGGTGTGTTGTTCTCTCGACCACATAGTTCCTGGAGATTGAATCCAGGTTGCCATCTTTGGCTGCACGTGCCCTTACCTACTGAGCCATCTTGCCTTCCCCAGCCTGTGTTTGATGTCTTTATTCCCTGTGGATGCTGGATGTTGTCCAGCACCAGACGTCACGTTCTGTAAATATGTGTGTCTTCCATTCTCACCACCCCATATTGACAAAAACCCAGAGAAACCTTTTTTTTTTTTTCTTCCCTTGGACTGGCAAATGAGTTGGTTAGGGTTTCTCTCACTTTCAAGGGTCATTCTTATTTGAAGTGCAGTGAGCGAGCTTGTTATCTACGCCTCTAATGGGGTTTTACTCTTTGAGAGGCAGGCACGCTGAGAAAGTTATTAGATTTAGCGACAGTGATACAAACTATTTGAACTTTCAAATTTAAAAAATGTCGTTGTGATGACGAGAACCCTAACCTTTACGACTTGGTACACAGAGGGAAAGAGGGCAAAATGGGAGGCATAGGAAATTAACATGAAATTTTTATTTCTTGCTTTAAATCCCTGTTCCTTGGCCCAAACCCATTACGACAGAAATGTCTGTAAATCAAAAAAGATTTTGGTTCCTTATCCCCATTAAATTTGAGTACTGAATAATAATTCAATATCGAATAGCAAATTAATTTTGAATAATTATTCAACATTGATTTTGAATAATAATTCAATACAAAATAACTCCAGAGCTAAAAGGAAATAATAATTGAAACAGGCTCCTAAGATTGATCGTAATGGGCTGGCCTGCTGGAAGCCTGTATCTCAGAAGTGATTTATCATTTTCCAGCTCTGGCTTGCCTTTCTCCTTATTTTTTTAATAATGCATAATTTTAACTAAGAGCTTATTAGGTGCATCTGAGTTATGGTTCACTCATGTTTGTCATTAAAGGTCATTTTTCTCACTCAGGATTTCTTGGTAATTTCCCACAACAGCTCCTGTAAGTATTATAAAGCACCCCGGGCCCGGAGCAGAAACTTTGACCACAGTTCTGTCCTTGGCTTGTGTGTGACCCTGGACATGTCTGTGAGCCTGCCCAGATTTCCTTCTCCTCTTCTTTAAAATGAAGAAGGAAAGTTAGATAATCTGTTCCATCATGGAATTCCGTGCTTTGTTTTTCTTCTTAGCTACAGTTTTCATTTCTGGCTGGAGGTGAATTACATCGCAAATGTCAGTATTAATTATTACTCCAGACCTACAGGAAAGTCTGCTAGGTAGTACTTGAGCACCAGAATCCTCGTCACTAAAGCAAGATGAAAGGACTATCCGAAGAGGGATCGTGCAGCAAAATTTGATGCACAGTTTTAATCCTAGGGAAAATTTGGTATTGCGGTGGCTTAGATCAGATAGCATGGTAGTTCTTGGCCAACTAGAGGCGCTGTCTAGATAGGTCTAGTTCTAGTTCTAGTGATAAGCCACACTTCACACCATGCACACAGGAAGCAGTTGAGACTCTGAAGTCACCTCATCGACCTGTTTAACAAACCAGCCCACGACTGCTAGGTCGTTTGGGAAGATAGCGTTCTAGTGAATAAATGAAAACTCCCAAGGGCTCATTCCGAAAATGGGGTTTGAAATACAAAGACCATGCTCTGTGAGAGGAGAACTAGTGAACCAGGGGCTTGCGACTCTAGAACGTGACACAGCGTCTGGTGGTTGGTATTTCTTAAACGAATATATATGCACACATATATACATACACACATGTATACATATACACATATACACACATATATACACACACTATATACATATTCACATATATACATACATATATATACACATACACACACATATATACACACACAAATACACATACACACCTATATATACACATATACACATATGTATACATACACACACATATATAAATATATATATACACACATATAAATGCACACACACATATGTACCATCTAGAATTTATTTGCCTTTTTCTCTAAAATAGTATGAGTTCATTGGTTTATTAGTTGTTTGAAGGTGCATACATAGTTCTTATACTTACTACGAGAATTAAGAACTCTGGCTCATCTGGTCACAGCTGTGGAGCAAATTAGTATGTTTGTACTTTATTGAGTACAGATGCACACAACAGCATCTCTGTAAAGCAAAAAGCACCATTTTCAATTAAAACTGACAATAGTTCATTAGCAGCAACTGGTGTTACATCTACTTTAAAATCACCCCGCCTACCCACTGGAACAGCACAGTCTCTGTTAGTGCTGTTAAAATAGGCCTGTTAAAATCCGGACCACCTCCTATGGTCTTCTAGGAAACAAACAAATCAACCAATCAAACAAACAGTTTTGTGGACACAATGTGTTTGTAGTTTCTCGTTTTCTATTGTTCTTGTTCTAAAACCCCTGGGCTCTGCGAGAGGAGCTCAGAGCCTGTTCTCAGGCAGACAGGAAACCACTGTGAAAAGGACCAGGGTTTGGTAGCCCTTGGTTCTCTGTTGCTGTCACTAGTACAGTTCTGATTTTTCTGCTCACCATTTCCACAAGTTCATCTCACCTAGATTTTTAATTATACTAACATTTTGAAGAATACATAGAAACACAGATATGTATGATGTGTACGTGTGATATGTGTGTGTGTGCATGAGCGTGTGTGTGTGTGTGTGTGTGCATGTGAGCATGCAGTTCTTCAGGCTTGATGCGGGGCCTCGTACATGCCATATACACTAACAGGCCAGGAGTGGTGTGTTTGTTTGTTTAAAGAGGGATAACTTTAAAAACAGAGACAAGTTTCTGCATAGTTTGCAACAGAATTAGAAAGCAGCTGACTGGTTGCTACACCTGCCTTCCAGTAGGTGGCGCTGGCTTTACATTTCTTTCACAGCTTGTACTGCAGTGTTAGCATTGAACACATAGGTGCATTGTAAAAATCTGAAAGTATGTAAGGAATATCCAGTTAAGAACATATGGATTTACGAACCACACTTTCCCTGCCTATACCGTGTTCCGACGATATGCGTAGAGTGAAACCTTTTTCGTTTTCAATAGGACTCCAACCCCCTTTACTCCGACGTTTCTTGGAAATGTCTTTCATATGTAGACTCTCTACAAACTAAAACAAGTTTTTGTAAATTAACTTATCTTGTACCAAATAGCTGATTTAGCAGTAATTTATAGCTTTATATGCAGCTAAATTTTCTGCAGCGGACCACCCAAGAATTAAAGAAAACTACACATTTTGTTTTGCCATGTTTTGGATTTTTATAGAATCTCGAGATGTTATTAGTTAAACATGTTGAATGTTAAGCATGGATCAGTTTTTGCATGAATGGAATATTTTAGGAAACTAGAAAAATTATATTTTAAATATTTATTAATGAGTTGATTAATGAGTTGAGTATTTTTGAAACAAGATTTAGTAGCTTTATAATATAGTAAAGCTTCAATTAATATGGAAAACTTGATATGTGGTGTTGTTTAAAAAATCATTTGTGGAGAATGCATATTTTGTCAAGGCCGATTTGTCACAAAATAATGTATATGTATAAATCCAAAGTGCCAGGCATATGCCTTACTAAACTTTGTTAAATGGCAAACAAATCAATAATTATAAAATCCATAGTGCAGTAGAATAGTCAAGAGAGGCATGGAGAATATCTTAAACACATTTCAGTATTTCTTCTTGAACATTAAGCATAACAATGAGTGTAAAAGATATAAAACATTACTGTCTCCAACACTTCTATAGGATAAGAAAGTCAGCGCCTTTAATCCCAGCACTCGGGAGGCAGAGGCAGGCGGATTTCTGAGTTCGAGGCCAGCCTGGTCTACAGAGTGAGTTCCAGGACAGAGAGCCAGGGATACACAGAGAAACCCTGTCTCGAAAAACAAAACAAAACAAAACAAACAAACAAACAAACAGTCAGGACAAGATGAATGTGGAGACACTGCTTAGCTAGGCTGGTTCTGCAGTTACCCATGCTCACAGAGATGTTGGAAACGATCAGAGAGGAATGACAGGATCTTCCCCGCAGCCCCTGTGCATGATGAAGCAGCGAGCCAGAGGGAACTGCAGAACACGCCCCATCACACCTGTGGGTTTTCACCATCAGTCTTGCCCAGTTTAGAGTTTCAACTGAAACAGTTTAGTCAGCAATCAAACTTTTCATGATTCCTTTTGCTGGATACATTTTAATTTAAAGTTATTTAAGCTAGGTTATTGAGACAGAGTGACAAAATGATAAATAAGCAAATGTAGATATTTTGTGCCTTCACATTTGAAAGCAACTATTTATGGGAAAGCTTAACATCTGTTAGAAATGCCTTAATTTCCCCCTTTATCTGTATTTAATACGCCCACACAAGTATCACTTATCTAAAAATGCTTCAAAAGTATTTACTAGGTACACAGTGGATTAATAAATTATATACTTGCACAGTTACACATATTAACTTTTATGATAAATACTTCTCCCTTCAACACTACTTTATGATGCTTATATTCAGCCACGCGATTACAGAGAACGGGATATTATTTTAAATCAATAGATTATTTGAATTTTAGGCAAGCCAGGAAAATCTACCATTGTAAATATCTTTACAGTTGTAATTTTATAAGATTTTACTGCCAGAATACATATTATCTCAGGATGACTCATTCCACTTGATTAATATTTTAATATCACCCATGTGATTTTATATAACTTAACCTCAAGTTTCAGAGCCTTTTACTATAGTTTTGGCATTGATGAAGAAACAAATTATATATTCCTTACTGGTTTGTTTTTATTACCAGTTTGCTGTGGGGCCCCGGAAGCATCCTTTTCTACCTTTTATTCCATGTCTTCAACTGTAAACTAAGAGTTATATAACATTTATTATTATTATTATTATTACTTTTACAATTAGACAGAATTCTCAAGTGTTACATTAGCCGAAAATTTCCCAAACCTTGTAAAATAGAACCTCCACTTCTTGCTATCCAAGAGAAGAAAGCGGAGAAAAGAAACCAGGGAGCAGCCGGCTAAAACCCGGAGAGGACGATGGGGTGGCCAGGCAAAGTATTTCTTGTTACAGGAAATGCTTGGATCCTGTAAAGTACCAGAAAGGCTGAGATTTTTGACTGGTTGATTCACTGCTCCATTCACACCAGAACCACGTCTGTCACATCACGGGCACCCGATGCATGTCTGTGGACCGGGTGAATGTCGGTGAACAAGCAGTGGTGGCGCCCGCCTTTAATCCCAGCACTTGGGAGGCAGAGGCAGGCGGATTTCTGAGTTCGAGGCCAGCCTGGTCTACAGAGTGAGTTCCAGGACAGCCAGGGCTACACAGAGAAACCCTGTCTCGAAAAAAGAAAAACAGAAAAAAAGAAAAACAAAACAAAACAAACAAACACCCCTTAGGCCTCAGAACAGTGCCTCAGGAAGATGGCCGCTGGAAGGAAGTACTTTACTGATGCTCTTGTGAGTCCTCATAGACACTCCCTTGTCGTTTAACTATAGAGGCAGGAGAAGGGTAAGAAATGTTTTGCTGCTTTCTGCACCATACGGCAGGATGGCTTCCTGGGACCAGATTTCACAGAGGACAGGAAAGGGTGTCAAGGACGAGGTAGCTGTACCTAGCGGGGCGTGGAGCTGGCAGGAGATGACCGTGTGCTTGGGGAATGTGAGTTAGCAGTAGTGGGGCATAGTAAGGTACCACAGAGCATGCGCTGAGGAGAGCGTAGTCAACGGCTGGGTACAACCTCCAGGTCCGGGCTCCTGTCACATAGGCGTGTGAGCACACCAGGTAACTTCTTCAGGCATTAACTGCTTCTTAGGGGTTTTAGTCTAGAAGCTTGTCAGTTTTCAGTTTATAAGATGAGGAATATTAGTTCTGTTATTTACCCTGTAAATTATCAGTTGATGCTACGATATATTACTGTCTTCATAAATTTGAATACTCAGCTTTTTCCACTCTACTATTTTCATAATGAGGATTCAGCTTAAAAAAAAACCAAAGTGATGGGGGTTGGTGAGGGGGCTCGGCTGTTAAGAGCACTGGCTGCTCTTGCAGAGGACCTGGGTCAGAGTCCCAGCATCCTCGTGGCAGATCCCAACTTTCTGCTAACTCCAGTTCCAGGGGATCCAGTGCCCTCTTCTGGCCTCTGCTGGTACTACATGCATGCTACACCTACTTTCAGGCAAAACACTGCTATCCATGAAATAAAAATAAATAAATCTTTAAGACAAACATTGTGATAAGGACATATGATAGTTTGGCAGTATTCTTTCCTCTTTCTAGTGGAGCATAGATAATGTACCACATTTTAAAATGTACAGTAATATGAGAGTCTTTCTGAAATGGACCACATGAAGGAATCAGGTTGATTCTCCTAACCTGATTTGACTATGGGAAATTCCCCCTCTCTCTTTCCAAGGGGAACAACAGGTTAGCATTTCTTTCAGGAGTCAATGTTTTATAAGATACTCTCTGGCCCATGCTGGATCAACAACCTCATAACCTTACATTTAAGAACAGTTATGCTAGTCCTGGTGAAAAGACTTGAACTCGGACCTCGAGAGAAGTGATGAAGGATCGAGTACTTTCAAAGGGAACAGTTTCCTTACTCCATCCTTATTATCATTTTTATCACTCTGACTCACTCAGCAAACATCACTGTATGTTTGAAACCGAGATCTAAGAAACATGGGCACAGGTAACTAGAAGACATCTTGGGGGAAGCTTTCAACAGTAGCCACTGAGACGGAGACTTAAGTAAATAAGCAAGCCAAGTTCAGATCGACATTTGTCTTGCACCGACTTGGTATTTGGTACAGGAAACGCAAAGGTAGCGAGTAAATACGCAAGCTCCCTCTCTCCTTCGAACATCAGTAGAAGCCGTGTGCCTTTTCTTGAGTTTTCTGTGTGAAAAAGAAAAATGTTAAATTGTATCCTCTTCTCCAGAACATCTTAGGTTCCGCTGGGCTAATTGGTTAACTATTCATCCTGCTGAAGCTGCACACTTGGTTTTTGTCATTGTACTTAAATCGAGACTCAAGTTTGAAGCACACCATGAGTTAATTTTGGAGACATAAAAAAAGCTGAGTTTTTAGGCCACCCATTTTCTTTCTAAATGAAGTATATTCAAAGTTGTATTTAAATAAAATTTTGCGTGATAATCTAAGAGAGGGCTTGTTTCAGTGGGTGGTTACCTCTTATCTCTTAAGCAGACTGTGATCCCCAAAGGGGAAACTGAGGGAGGAGAGATGGATAGAGAGGATATGGCCTGCAAGTGTGTGTGTTTGTGTGTGTGTGTGCTCTCACATGCATACAAATCATTTTGATTGCGTGTAAAATGTAGAACTGAACTGAGTCTGTCTGGTTTTAATTTTTTTTTTCTCTATGGGCTATGAAGTTCAAGTGAAGACCCATGCTTTAAAAAAAAAAAATTAAAACCAGGGAGCTGCAGGTTTGTCAGAGTCTCACAAGCAATCAGATAGAATTGACATGAAGTGACTTTCCCTTCCACTGCTATCCCTAGATGATGGCAGCGCCTCCGAAATTCTTTTTTTAGTCATATGCTTTGCAAGCAAGAAAATGCTTTCAGGATCAAGACATGCCTTAAATATTTCTCTAAACCCTGAACTTCACGGTCCACATTAACGCGAATATCATTGCTCCCAGGGTTTGCATTAAGTTTGGAAGGGTTGATAAAGTAGTTTCTAGTTCTCTTGGGAGTTTAACAGATGCTGATGAAATCATGACCGTATATGGGCTTTACCATTAAAAGTTTATAGCATGCAAGTCAATATAGACGCCGTAGAAGATGGCTTCTATCTCAACGGCCATCCAACGTTTTTTTTTTTTTAATGACTCTTAGATCAGGATGAACGAATCTCCCCGTTGTCTGCGGCCAGGAGAGTCATGCAGCTTCATGAACAAGGCCTTGCTATTATGGCAAGAATTTCCAGCCATCCTAATTAGCCCAAGATACCATGTACCCCTGTCTGCCCACAGTAGGAAAAACAAAACATTCGTACACTTCCCTCCTTGGCTTTAACAGCACTTCATTTCTCAGATGCCAAGGTTTCGCCCTTTTGAATCTGAACCTTTTCCTGCTTGGAGAATTGGTAGCTTCATAAAATTAGCCACTCCAGCTACAAACATTCCTTCTGCATAGTTGTCAGCAGGCTGGATGCTCCCAGCCTTGGCTTATACACATTTAATCCCACCCCATCTATCAGTCAGCTTCTGGGGTGGAGCTTTCTTCCCTATTTGGACATTTCCTGACACTCTGATTTTAGACATCTGATTTCTATGCTTCCTATAGACTGCAGAGACAGCTAGACATTCATTGTCAGTCTGGATGGGAAAAGTTCAGGGTGCAAATGTGTGTTACCTCGCTTTATGCAGAGCTCTGTACACGCCTTCCCTAAGGACGCAGGTTGTGCTGCCCTCTTACCGTTCCTGCTTCTGTGTGTGCGCCTCAGGAGGCAGGAGCCTTCTTTGATTTGTCCCGAACTCTCCAGTGCTCAGCTGAAGTCTTAACTCACTGCAGATACTTCAACAAGTGACTGTAGAGAGAATGAATCACTACTAAGTTCAGAACTTTGTATCTTGAAGAATTTACAATGTTTCTAGGAGATGTCCCCGTGTAGTTGGACCGCACTGTATTTGCTCACGTAGATGCTACCCTGCAGAGCAGACAAGCTACCACTGAAGGCTGGCAGAGAGGAAGCCACCTGGATGAATAGAGTGGTAAAGAAAACGGGCCTCAAACGTCTTGTGAGCTGGCCTGTCCACTCTGCCAGGATAGAAACCGGAGGCCAATTTCATCGTTTGGTTCTGTGCCTGTAAAATACGTGGCATTACTTAATTCAAGAAATGTTTTCATTCTTTATATTATGTGTTTTTAAGGGCTTGGAGCACAGGTGAAATTAAACTAAGTTTGATGTAAAAAATTAAGGTTTTTTTTAAAAGCTCAGTTGGGGTATTAATTCTATACTTTCTTTACTTATGGATGTCCCCTGCCATTACCTACAGGATTACCCTGAAAGGGGAGAGGTGCCTTGTTTAAAATGTTTAAAATGGCCAAAGGGTTTGTTCTCTATGCTCGTGCAACGTTCATCTCCAACAAACCCTCCATTGATACCTGTCCCGTGGAGCTCGAGGTTGGTCTGGATTTAGATAGGCTGACATTAAGCCAGCAAGCAAGTTAGACACACTGCGTGTCTCTAAGCCAGCCCGGTGAATATACTGTCAGAGACGCGCTGGGTAGACACAGTCTGAAAGGTAGCCCCCGAGAGCCCTCCTAGAAACAGAACCTACAGCAATGTTTAGTAATGTAAAAAAAGATCGGATTACCGAACAGTCAAGTTTGTTGGCCTCAAGGCTTGCCCTTTGCCCATGTCCTGCGTTTATCCTGCTCTCGCTCTAGCTTTCTGGCTGCATTCACGTTACCTGTTTCTCTGTCACTCATTTATGAGCTGTACAGCGTCTTCATCTGGCCATCTCCTCTATGCGTTTGGAACGTTCTCAAGACATCCTTACAATCAGCTTCCTCTCCTTCTCTAGGACTCTGTCCAAATTCCACTGTAGTGAGCGCCCCCTACCTACTCCACTGAGACTGCAGTCCTCCATAGCCTGGGGGCCCTGGCCCTGCTCCACCCTTGCCTTTCCACACTTCCGTACTTAGCTTAGCACCTTCTAAAAGACCTTCCTCTAGACCTCCTTGTTTCTCCTGTGTTCTGTGTAGCTTACCTCTGCCATCACGGGAGCTCCAAGGCAGAAGGTCGTATTTGTTTTCGGCTCTGCACTGATCGCATAGAGCAACGCCAGTGTTTAGCCAGTCCTCAAGAAAAAGGCGGAAGCCATGAGCCCGCACAGCGCAGTTAAAGCACTGCTGCACGCATGCTCAGTAGCTGGCAACAGTTTGGTGACTTAGGAAACTGGTCCTGATTCAGAGTTCTCAAGGTGAGCAGTGCAGCCCCAGGTTTGGGGACGCCAGGCCCTGACTCTGCATCCTAACACTTTGAGTGGTGTGTAGTCCCAGATATATTTACTCCGGGGGAAGAGTTCGAACTGAGGCTGCCTCTATAAGCAGGAGCCCTCTGTCACGTGCTATTTTGTTCTCTTTAATGAATTGCTAGAGTTGTAAATAAAATAAAATAAAATAAAATAAAATGAATAAGTAAATAATAAAAGAAAAAGGAAAAAAAAGAACACAGTGTGGTGTTTGTAAGACACATTTGCATTTTATTCTAAAAGTCGGCTAGATTTAGTTTCATAATCTCCCACTTACAGACTCTAACACCCCCCGAAGCCTGAAATAAAATATTTTTCCAACATGATAGACTAGTGTGAACTCGAACGTGGAAGTTCACAGTAAAAATTAGCCTATGCTTTAATTTTACGTTGCCTGTCAATACAATAGCTGGATATTCCTACATTAACGTCACCATCTTAAATCAGAACAAGATAGATGGCTCATATTTATTACCTTGGGGAAAATAGTCAAAATTTTCATCTTTCCCTAGTTCTAGAACAGAAATTCAAATTCTGAGATCTTCAGGTGTGGGTTTTATTTGGATGTTTCTTTCCCACACCGAAGTATAAAATCTATGGTTCAACAGAGCTCTCAAGCACTTAGGTGACGGATCTGATTTACTCCGGACAGGAAGTAGAAGGTCCGCTCCGCATTTTGTAGATGTGGTGAGAGGCTTGCACGGGCTTGCCCCTGATGCTGAAGGATGTCGGGACAGCATGCACGCAGGGGACAGCAGGCGTGCAGGCTAAGGGCAGGTATTGTTGGGGGCTGGAGAGATGGCTCAAAGGTTAAAAGCACTGACTGCTCTTCTGGAAGTCCTGAGTTCAATTCCCAGCAACCACATGGTGGCTCACAACCATCTGTAATGGGATCTGATGCCCTCTTCTGGTGTGTCTGAAGACAGCAGCAGTGTGCTCATATATATGAAATAAATCTTAAAAAAAAAAAAAAAGAATTGCATAAAGGCAAACATTGTTACTTTCTTGTGTCCTGCCAGGACCGTGAGTTTCCTCCACTTGTCTTAACTCCTTAGTGCAAGATTTATTTTTAATTGAAATTTACTGCATAATTTGAGAAGAGAGTTGTTGCCTGATTTTTCTTACTCACAGAAATAGGTATATGGTCCGACAACTGCATGTTTGAGTTGCTATGTCTTCTTAATGAGTTATGTTATAGCCAATCCTGGGAGCCTAGTTTCTGTCTGTAAAATGGACATATGCATCTGAAAGCATGCATGGTGTAGAATGGAACTTAATCTTAGTACTGTCTTCTCCCTTACTTCCTATTTTCTTCATTTTTTTCCAAAGACTTATTTATTTATTATATGTAAGTACACTGTAGCTATATTCAGACACACCAGAAGAGGGCATTCGATCTCATTATAGATGGATGTGAGCCACCATGTGGTTGCTGGGAATTGAACTAAGGACCTCTGGAAGAGCAGTCAGTGCTCTTAACAGCTGAGCAATCTCTCCAGCCCCCTTTCTTCATTTTTTTTTTTTAAAGGTAACTTGCTAGAAAAAAATGCTTTTCTGAGGGTCTGATAGAAAATAATTACAGTAGAATACTGGTACAGAAGCATCTAAACTGCTACCTTTTCAACTGGATTTTAACTTCAAAATCCTCTGCGATTCCGTACCCAGGGGCTGCTAAATCCCAGTTGCTGTCATCAGTCAAACAGGGGCGAATCTGATGAAACAGTCAGCTATGGTCACAGTTTGAAGCAGGCAGAATCAGAATGCAGACTCCGTTTTAGAAGTGTGTGAAGTGTGTGTGTGTGTGTGTGTGTGTGTGTGTGTGTGTGGTGGGGGTGACAAGGCCTTGCTTTGTGGGATGACACGTGTGTCCTTCCTGCATCTGCGTAGCTACTGGAGTTTTAACGCAACTCTTCCCTTCAACAGCAACATGGAAGACGTCTTGGTATAAAGAAAAAAAAATACCCTGGGCATATTTCTGTACTTAAATACGTCTGGATTGGGTTTAGGATGTATCTGATCCATGTAACAATTACACTACAGGGAATGGGTTATGATTCAATATACAGGGGGTAACATCATTCCCCTAACCGTAGCGTGTTGCATGTGTGCACACACCGCCTTGTGCCTTCAAAGTGTGCTATTAAACATTTCAAGAAAGGGGTACCTCTCCCGCTCCGACATCCTTCTAGGCCAATTTGGAAGTCATTGAGCAGATGCCGTATAACACTAATGTTAAATTGCCCTGAGTAATGAGAAAATTACGGTACCTAAGAGAAGATGGTAAAGGAGAACCAGACATCCAATGAGTGACGCTCTGATTGCAAAATGAAATGATGTCTTCAGAGTCCACACTGACACCATGTGCCTTGAGCACAGTCACTTTGGTAGGGAGCAGGGGACCAGGACAGGCATGAAGCTACTTTCTGTGCATGCCGTGTTGGCTGTGCTAGCAGAATTAATGCATCAACACAGCTTTCAATTGCCCAAGACGTCTATTATTGCCACTGAACGGTGTGGCGAGACTTTTACTAAAATCCGACTAACTTCTCATTGAGTTGCGTAATACGAAAATCCGCAGGAGTTGTTTCTAATATGCACGTCTTTCCTTTCGCTATTAGGTATGCTTTAAATGGTATGACCAAAGAGTAAAAAGTGCCTGAAGTTGGACCACTTTACATGATTGCCAGCCTTTCTCAGAGAGTGAACCTTGCTTAGAGTTAGGAAGCAACATTTATTTATATTTAAGGTTGGGAAGCTAGGATGTAGGAAAATTTCGCTAATGTGGAAGATGACCTTTAAGTGCATCAAAACCAAATAATTTGTAGGCTGTGACATAGGGCACATTCCTCCAAAATGTGTGTGTGAATACTGCTTTCGTGGGTCTTGAAAGACAACAAAGGAAGCTGGGACGAAAGCTTTCCCCCTTCCACACACGAGGAGGACTAACAAAGGAGTCCGGAGGGTCCCTTTCAAAGTTCACCATTAAAACGGGGTCTCCGTAGCACAGCTAATGAGATGGGCTCGTAGCGGAAAACAATCTGTTTTTAAGAGTGTTTAGATCAAAAGTAATTTCTAATCTATGAAATAAGGACTCTTCAATACCCGCCATTCACCAGCAAAGCTTTTATGCTTGCATTGTTTACTTCAATCAGATGTTTTCAATTTTACCTTCCTCCCCCCTCCCCTACACATACATGATAGGGTTCATCAATACTGACCAACAGTCTCATTCTTTTCCTTCAGAAAGGAGATTTTTAAAAAAAAATTTTTTTGAGAGAGTGAGTGAGAGAGAATGAAAAAGAGAGAGACGTCTTTACCTAAGCGATTTGTAAGCATCTGTGCTTGAAGCTACTTTTTTTTTTTTTAATGAACACTCCTTAGTAAAACGAGTCAGGGTAAAAAAAAGCAGAGAAGCATCCAGTGTTAGGGAATTGCAATCCAATACCATGTAATTTAAACCCACGGTTGCTTCTCTTGGACCAAATGACATACAGATGGGTGGCTGAGCTCTCGCAACGTTGGGAACACAATTGGCCTTTTTGTATGAATGAACGTGTATTAACCCAAAATATTCTCGACAGACTTGCTTAATTCTGATTGTTCAGATCTTAATTATCAAGCCCTTTGGAACCGATAACTTTAACCATGATAATTTGTCAGACTAAGTTTCTGATGAATGGACTTTGGGGCAAAACTAGCCGGCACCCTTCTGGGACATCAATGAAAGCAAAAGTCAATTTTAAGAAGTCTGTGAGGGAGGTGAGCAGGAACTCACCCAACTCAGGGTGCCTATTGTTTGAGGATGAGGCCCTCTTCACTCAAGCTCAACAGGCAACTATAAGGGAGACATTTCTGTCTATGCTTTGGACAGCAATGATCAGGTTTCTCCCTCCCCCCACCCCCCCCAGGGTGAGTGAGCCTGGTGTTAACTGCGGTTCAGCTAGGTGGGAGGCCCTCAGGGCTATTGCTGAAGTGCCTATGTCCCTGGGTCTCTTTCTAGACCAACGAAGGATGGGGAGGTTGGTAGAAGTTAGTGTGACTCCTGCCGGCCTGGCCATAGTAATCTTCTGTTGGCTCTACTCTGCTCTTTTCCTGGCTCCCTGCTTTCTGGTAGAGAAGCAGCTTTCTGTCTAGGTGGCCCTAGTTCCAGAAGCTGATAGCCCCTTCTTCAGTCCCACAATCGGGATAGCTGGCTAGTTAATTCTTGCCAAGTTTAACTTCAGTAATCTCATAGTCTGTGTTAGGTGCCTTAAAAGTAAACAGTGGGAAGGGTTTCCATCGGCAAGTCAGGAGACGTTGGATTTTATGTTCAGGATACCAAGGCTGACTTCAAGACACTGTTAGGGGACCTCTGTGCTGAGGACTGTCTGCAGGCAGCTTTCCTACCATGACGGATGGCCAGGGAAAGGCCCGTAATTGCACTGAGCAGTGGCTCTCCTGTCTCCTGTTCTTCTCAGCTGCTTGCTCAGGTAAAGTAACTACGCACATAAACAAGTGTTGTCTGAATATCTCGCTGCACTCTGTGCCTATTGAAATAGAACTACCTTCACTGTCAGTAACATTCGAATCATTTCATCACTCAGATCAGGGAAATCCTCCCTGCTGAACTCTCCCAGCCAGGACCGCACAAGCCCTGAAGTAAAATCACGCTCAGCTTCCATGTGGCTGTGTCTTTTTCTTCCTGCCTTTCTCTGTCTCTCTGTCTCTCTCTGTCTCTGTCTTTTTCTTAATCTGGAATTCTTGAATCTCTCTTTGTATAAGTAAATACCTTCTCCTGAAGTCTCCTGGCAGTTCCTTGCTGGTAAGACACAGGCTTTAGAAAAAACATGCATTTCTAAAGACCACACAGAACCTACTTAAATGTCTGTCAGACTCATAGAAAACAGCAGTTCCTACTGTAGAAAAAAAGACATGTTTAGGTTCCTCAGAAAAATAAATTGGATGGTAGGTGGTCATCTTGGTTGACAGTTGCATGGTGACAGCCTCAAGCTAGTCTACCAAGTTGCAAAATTATTCAGTGGATCTTTGTATGTCCACTATCACTTCATACCTGCAAATACATGCATGCTACTGAATCCACCGTTTTAAAAGGGGTTTCAAGGTATCAGGTGGCATAAAGGATGTGCTACAATCTTGTAAACAAATTCCCAGTGAGTTTCTAATATCACCTGCTACAAGCCTTGGCTGTGACACGTTGTTGCTGCGCCAGGGGAATCATGGGGCTTTTTAAAGTGCATTCTGTTGGAGCTTGGAGACCGGCTGCAGCTCAGGTAAGGTTTTGTGGTCCGCTAGGGATTCTCTGGTCATTGACAAGTGACTGTAGAGGCTGTGCTGTGGCGGCCAGCCAAAGCAAGTATTTAGGATTCAGGCTAAATGGCTCTTTCTCCCATATCCTCTCTTTCCAGGGTCATGTAGGGATAAAAAGAACTGTAAGGTGGTCTTTTCCCAGCAGGAACTGAGGAAGCGGCTGACACCCCTACAGTACCATGTCACTCAGGAGAAAGGAACTGAAAGGTAATGTGTGCTGTAATAAAAGCAAGCAAGCAAGCAGGCAGGCAGGCAGGCAGGCAGGCAAGCTGGCAGGCAGGCAGGCAGGCAAGCTGGCAGGCAGGCAGGCAGGCAAGCAGGCGGGCAAGCAGGCAAGCAGGCAAGCAGGCAGGTGGGCAAGCAGGCAAGCAGGCGGGCAAGCAGGCAAGCAGGCAGGCAGGCAGGTGGGCAGGCGGGCAAGCAGGCAAACAGGCAGGCAGGCAGGGAGGCAAGCAGGCAGGCAGGCAAGCAAGTAGGTGGGCAAGCGGGCAAGCAGGCAAGCAGGTGGGCAGGCAGGGAGGCAAGCAAGCAGGCAAGCACCACTTTCTCCCACTCCTTGGAGTCTTCTTCCCTGTTGATTATTTTAAAGAAACTATGCATGCTGGGTAAGGCCTGCAAATGACTGTCTTTGAAAAGGCTGGAGATGGCACTGTTTGAGTTAAAGCTGAGTTTCTTTTCTGCTTCTCTCCACTCAGCGAACTATATCTATATAAAGCCACGGGACTTTTGCTAAGGGCCTGTTTTTAGTTTACAGTGAAATGTGTGGAAGCAATAGCGATTTGGGTGCCCCCCCCCCTTTTTTTTTTTGGACGACATCACAGCAAGGAAAACTGTGAGGGATGTGGCGCTATGCCAGGAGGCTGGCATTTTGAAGGTGGCATTGTAAAGCATAGACGTTTTGGCTGCAAAAAGAAGGTAGCATAATTTAGTTCCTTTCCACCCCACTCGGATTTCTTTTTGAAGCACATGTGGAGAAAGTATTTATTGGCTCATTTGTGGTTGGAATGTCAAAAATTTTCAATAACTGCCCTTGCATGGCTTTGGTCCTTGGAAGTTCGCCCTACATCCTGGGGGGGGGGGGCAGTCGTTCACTTCCAAGACTGTTTTTTAGTGAATAAAATAAAATCTCTCTCAGCTGATTCCAGCGAAAAAGTAACTTGCCAAGGCCTAATGATTTTGTTGTCTAATTCATACCACGGGGCTCGGCACGAGGCTGTAAATGGTCCCCCTGATGCAGGTTTATTCGTGATGTGACTTTGTGTTTCCATTCAAGATCTGAAAGAGCTTCCTTCCCACACAGGGATCCTTGTTAATGGACAGCACGCTCTCCCTGTCACAGCCCCCACTGTTCACTGAGTTTACTGAACAATGAAGCTCTCTCACAAGGTGTGCCTTCCTTGTACCAGCGGCGGCGGCAGGGCTGGATCACAGGGTCCAGGACTTCTGCCCGCCAATGTTGTGTGCATGCCCTAGCAAAATGATTTAATGCACACAAACAACCAGAGATTAGGTCATTCTTTAAAAAAAAAAAAATTCTGTTTATAAAAAAAATTGGACCTCGTAAAGAGGGACGAAACGATAATAAAACCAAGCTGCAGAGCACACGGCCTTTTTGTTGGGCGACACAGCTGATCTGCATTAACCGAGTGACCTCCGCGCCTGTAAGATCGCTAACTTAGAAAAACAGTTCCTTAAAGCTGCAATATTCCTTTTCAAACCAAAAAATAAGACTCCTTCCACTCGAAGACTTGGGACCTGCTACATTTTCTGGTCCCCCTCTTGTATGGTGTGGGGCCGCGGAAATCTTAGGTAACAGTGTTCTTCATGTGACTCAAACAGTGGGCTTTTTTTTTTTTTTTAATTTGAAAAATATTCTAAGTATTACTTACTAGATGGCTTGATATTTTGACTTAACCTGTACTAGTTTGGAGTAGTTATATGCACATTTTATTATATATATGTATATATTCGAAGTATATTACTATTGTTCAAGCTTCCATATGTCTGGTCTGTTCTCATTTTAGGGCCCCAGACCCTTGAAAGTTTTACCAGAGAAATGTATTTAAACCAGTGTGTTCTATAAGAAGTAACACTAGCTCTGTTAACAGTTTTTGACGCTCTGTTTATCGTTTATCAGTGCCTTTGAAGGAGAGTACACACATCACAAAGATCCTGGAATATATAAATGTGTTGTCTGTGGAACTCCGTTGTTCAAGTAAGTGTCCTGAAAGCCGGTGGGCGTGGCCGGGTCACGTGACCACATGCTCCGGGCTGCTCAGTTACCTGCCCATCTTTCCTTTGCTGAATTTGATTCTATCCTTTCATATATTTGTCCACTTTCTGAAACCGACAATGATGACAGACTTTCTTGGCTAATTTCTAGCGTGACAGACTGGCTAACTTTGTACTGTTTAGACATTTAAAACACCCAGCACTAACTTTGGTGTCCACTTCAGTAACCATTGTCCTTAGCAGAGGTACAAAGAAAATCTTGGTGACAGAGAGCGTATGTATTTACTGATTTGTCTAATGCCCCGACGTCCACGCATAGGTCATTTTGCAAGTCACTCACGCACATCCCTCAGATTAAAATGCATCCAGCGAGAAGCCTCTTTATACTTCTACAATGAAGCGCTATACCCCAAATAAACATGAGACAGCAATATCTTCTACCTGAGGTTAACATTATTATTTTGACATTGGCCTAAAATCCTCTTTTTGAAAAATCCTAAACGTTCACAATAATGCTGATACCACATAGACTTTTTGACCAAGACAGATAATTCTTGGTCTGGATAGGATAATCTTATCAAGCAAGGACAGTTTTTAACCAAAAACATTTTATCTGGGTGCTGGGTGCGTAAAATCTCAGGCTCCCTGTATGTCCTACAGAATTGCTGCCCTGGTGGAAATGAAAGCAGAAACCTTACTTAGGGGTGAGCATCTTTTATCTGAGACAGGATTAGGAAGTTTCAGAGAATAAATAACAAAAGAAGAATGGAAAACATACTTTAGTTTGCCCTGTGCTTCTCCTTTAAGACACTAGCATTTACAGATATTTCTGAAATAACAGGAAAATGGTAGTTTCCTTAAAAATTCTTAAGAGTTCCAACTTTTCCCCAATGACATAAACCCTTTTGCACGGTCCTGTTGGTTGACAATCTGTTCTGAATTCTTACTCTTTTTTTTTCTCTCATGTTAAAAAACCGACCCTTCAAATTGTCACCCGTTCCCTGTCAGAAAACACACATCCTCATATTTCAACACCCTTAGCTTATGTCATAATAGTTGACATAACACTTAAGACAGCTGCTGAGCCATGCTAAACTGGTTAATACCCCAACCGGCCAAAGCTGCCCACATCCCTTGGCTTTTCGTTTGAGATGTCCCACCTCTTTCCCCATCATGTGATTTCACTGAAGGACTCTGCTGAAGGAAAACTTACTGTTTTAAATAAGAAACAGAGCCAACTGTGAATGGAGAATTTAACCCTTGTGAGCGTTTGATTCGCAAACCCTGAAATCGAGATTCTTACACTAACTCGAGTGCTTGCAAGAGTCACATTCACCTTCGTGGTGACCTTCCCGGTGACACTCTTGGTGACCCTGTGACTTTCCCCCTAGCGTTCCTGTCAGCTTTCATTGTCTAAACTTCTGAGAAATAGGATTTAATTTTTCACTCATACTTTTGCTGGTTTTCGTCATTCACTCTCTCTTGATGTCTCATCTACTTTGGGGAAAAGCACCCGTGCTCCGCTGCCACTGGAGATGGAGTACTTTATTGGCTTTGTACGACTGCCTTCGTGTTCAAAATGTGTACCTGGGTGCCCACGGAGATGCAGGGGCCACAGGGCATGCACGGTTTTGAGAGACTTGGATTTTCCCTGTCCTCTTTTTCTTTGTACGTTGTTTGCTGAAACTGTGCACCTCAGGGGTCAGGGGTCCGCTGCTCCTTCCATCCAGTCTCTCCTGTGGTTTGTTTTCCTCTCTCTTCTCATGGGGTGGTACACCTTTCATCTCTCCCAAATATTGCTGCCCCTAGTTACAGTCTTCATTTTCAAGCAAAATGATAGTTCAAGGATGTATTAATTTTGAAGACAAGCGTCCTGAAAAGTTGGGGGGGGGGGGCAAAAACAAAAAACAAGAACTAGATGTGGAAAACACTGAGATAGCCTTGCGGGCTCCTGCCTTGGGTCAGCTGACTTCCCTTCCTGTCTGTGTACATGCCTTTCTGTCTGTGTATCCGCTTTCTACCCAGGGATTTAACTGGGTAGCCATGAGAACACGAATCAGTGAGTTTATTCCAATAATAGAAAATGAAAGTTGGGGGGGTCATAGTTGATTTGGGGGGGAACAAGTCTAATTTGATTGATAGATATATTGTTGAAGACTGGGTTTGCAAATAAGTGTATGTAATCGATCTGAGGTTTGGACAGAGGCATATTAAACAGGTATACAGAATATGGAACAAGGAGAAATTCCTCTTTTGCAGTTACTTCTAATAAGTTTTTAAAAGATACGAGGAGAAAAGTTATCAATCAGCAGGTACAAGTTTAGAATCCACATAGTTGTTTGAATAAGAAAGTTTGAAGTATTTCATATTATAAGAGAGGGTTAGGATAAAGAGCAGTTTGCTAGTAAGAAGTGAAAGGAAGTTAGAAAGAAATCAGACACAGCAGGAGTGGTCATGTGTACACGCACAGCAGGAGTGGTCATGTGTACACACACAGCAGGAGTGGTCATGTGTACACACACAGCAGGAGTGGTCATGTGTACACACACAGCAGGAGTGGTCATGTGTACACACACAGCAGGAGTGGTCATGTGTACACACACAGTAGGAGCAGTGGTCGTGGCCTCTAGGCAGAGACAGAAAAATCCTCCCCCTCCTCCCCCTCCTCCCCCTCCTCCCCCTCCTCTCCCTCCTCTTCCTCTCCCTTCTCTTCCTCCTATTTCTCCTCCTCTTCCTCCTCAGTCCATCTCCTCCTCCTCCCCTTCCTCCTCCTCCTCCTCAGTCCTGCTCCTATTCTTTCTTTGGGGTTGAGGAGAAGATGTGTTTGCAGCTGCTACGTGGGTGGCACAGAGCTCATGGCTGTGCCCCAGTGCTGTAGTGTACTACACATTTGCCCTTTGGAACTTACTGGAAAGCTACCCTTTTCAGCACTGGGGAAAGCTGTTGGCAGAAAGGGGCAGTTGACTGCAATATCACCCAAGGGGAGTGTCAGGGAAGCTACTGACCGCTCAGTACTGCTGCCCACAGCACACTGAGCACAGTCGCCATTGAGGAAGTCGGGCGTCCCAGAAGAAGGTACACTTTCTGCACCAGCTGAGATCTTGGAATTTGGGTTTGCTGGAGAGACTTGTGTAGGAAAAGCTGTTTCCTCTACTGGAATCAGGTGGTGGAGACGCTCTGACTACTGGAGGAGAGCAGCTGTCCATGTTACAAGAGCTGAACTGGAGAAGCTGGGGAAACTCCTGGGACAGAAGCTCACGGTCCTCCAGTAAAGGAGCCATCTTCCCCTTTTGCCTTCTACTGGCTAACATGACATGGTGCTATCTGACCAGGAAAGATGTTTGGAGAGCTCATTGGAGCCAACAAGAAATGTGGATTTAGAAACGAGAGGCACTGAATGGAACGCTGGCAGGCATCTTCATCCTTCTTTCTAGGGATTCCCAATCAAAAACAACTAAGGGCACCAGCGAACTAGTTCGCCTTGCCATAGGGTTCTCCGGAGGCAGTTCACCTCTTGCTCTGAGTACAGGGTCACGTGAATGAAGTTTGTGGTTTTTGTTAGAAGGAAAGGGGTGAGAGATGAGAAGCACACCAGACTAACTAGGAATGTTCTGAGGAAAGCGGTAGGGAGACACGGTGAGGTACGGGACCTGGACGTGTCAAAATGCTCCCCCACCCCCAAACCTTCATTTCTCTTACCTGGGGCAAATGGAGCAATGTACATGCATGTGTATGCATACGCTTCTCTTTAAAACATCGTGTGTGTGTGTGTAAACATATATGAATGAGAGCACATGCCATTTCTTGCATGTGGGGGTCATCTTCCATCTTCGAGAAAGAGGTGTCTAGTTCTTTGTTGCTTGCCAGACTAGGTGGCCCACAAGTTTCTGAACTCTCCCTGTCTCTGTCTCCTCTTTCTCAGAAGCACCAACATTACATACATGCACCATGGCATCTGGCTCTCACGTGGGTCCTGGGAATCTGACCCCCAAGTCCTCACATTTGTATAGCACTCACTGTACCTACTGAGATTCCCCCCACCACCACCTGCCCGTAACCTTCTCTTACTTGACTGACACACAGATATCACAGTTCCTCACAAAAATGCCTACTTAATTGCTCCCATTTCATTTCTAAACTTGTAAACTCTTTCCTTCTTTCAGCAACACACTGCTCCCTCACAGATTGCCAGCACAAGAGCCTCCTTCACAACCTGCCTACAAACCACACGTGTGATCTACCCGGTACACAGGTCATGTTCTTTCACACCCACAGAGTTTACTCAGCTAGTTTATCTCTCTTATGCTCCTCCTGACCTTCAGTCAGTAATTGACCGACAGAAGCAAGAATGGTCTCATCTCTAGTTATCTGAACACCTAAAATTTTGTAAATTTATTCCACATCAGATAAAACCAGAGAGAGAATTGGTAAAACAGTTCCTTTCAGAAAACGCTTTTGATCATTTATGTCATGCTGTCACTGGTAAATCGCTACGTGCTATGGAACAAAGAAAATAATGTTACAAAATATTTTTCCCCCCAAGTTGCTATGGTTTGGTTGGCACCATAAGAGAAAATGACAGACAGTTATAAGCAGCACCAGGCTCCAGGATAAAATGCTTTCGTGTGTGGTCAGACGATATGGCTGTGTCAAGTCGGCAAGGGTTCATGGGACTGAGGGCACAGTTTACTAGGTGGGAGTGAGGAAGAGGAGGAGGAGGAGGAGGAGGAGGAGGAGGAGGAGGAGGAGGAGGAGGGAGAGAGGATGATGAAGAGTGGGGGATGAGAAAGAGATAAAGGAGTAAGCTTGGCTTTTTCCTGTTGGAGGATCCTGATGGATTATCTTGTGAAAAGAGAAATTAGCGATAAGATCAAAGGTATATCTTTCAAGACAATGGGAGACTGGTCCAATAGGAAGGGAGAGATGGGTTGTGTTGAGAACAATGGGAGATGCAGCTGGAGCATTGTAGGACATTAGTGAAGAAAGGGCTTTTAACCCACTCTTATCCTCTAAGCCTCAGCATCCTTCCTCCATCAGATTCTTTGTTCCTTCCAGAGTAAACATGGTCCTTACATCTGTGTTTCTTAGCATGTTCCTTCCATCGCTGCAGTTTCTACTTAGTTCTGGATACTTATGCTGTATATGTGCGTGCATGCATGCGTGTGTGTGTATGCATGTGTGTGTAGATATATGTGTGCATGTGTGTACATGTATGAATATGTGTGCATGTGTATATGTGTGCATATGTGTATGTGTGTATATATGTGTGCATATGTGTGCATATGTGTGCATGTGTATATATGTGTGTATGTGTGCATGTGTGTATGTGTATGCATGTGTGTGCACATGTGTGTATGTGTGAGTATCTGTATGTGTGTGTATTTGTGCATGTGTTTACCTTCTACTAAGTGAACTTCACAGTGTAAAGAACATGCCCTAGTGATATTTTCCTCTTCGCTCCAGACATGTGATAACCAACTAATTATGATCACATGCATGTCTCATTACGGGTGTGCAGGTTTTGGAGAGGATTTGAGGAAAGGAATAGCATGAGGAATGTGGGAAGTCAGTCATAACAATGCATACAATAGATTTCTGGGAATAAAATAAGGGATATAGGCTTGCAATAGAGGCATTGGGAAGTCATGTCAGGGCTAGCTGATAAACTGCACCACTATCTACGTGAGGTCACCTGTTTGTGACTCTGAAGACCCATGCCACATATGCACTTCTTTGTGCATAGTAACTAATAACCCTCCACGGAACAGCTCAGTGAGAGTGAGCTGAGACTAGGCTCGTTAGCAAGGACAACATTACTAGTAAATGATAGCTAATGCTTACATAACAGTTTTCATATGCCTGGCATGGTCCTAAGTGCTTCATATGAAAATCACGTCTCTCCAGCTGCACATTTCATATAGGAGAACCGAGTGAGGAGAACCTCTGAGAATCACAGTTAGCATGCGAGAGTGTATGTTAAACGGTAATGCTCAATTTAAAAGGAGTTCTATCATCCGATGCTTTCTATTTTATTCTAGCCAATCAGGCATGGCTGTTTCAGTCAACGTCACTAGAACTAGCAGAACACACTCGCGTCTCAGTTCTCTGTGATCTGCTTGTTTCGGTGCGTGCGGACTTGAGTAGAAAACTGGAGATCATCTCCGTTCAGGGAAAGGCTAGCTCTGTTGTGGCCGATTGCTAGAATGTCTCAGCTCAAAAGGCACTTGGAGCCATCCCAGTAAGACATAACGAATGTGCAGGAGCCAGGAAGCCACCAGCCCCTAGGAGCAGAGCGGGAATTATGGGTAGGACCATAGCAATTGAAGCACATGATTTCCACCTATCGATTTCCGGTCTCATTTTTTATCTCAAGTAGCTTTATGACATGCTCATCACTTCTTTCAAAATTTCTTGTTGTATTTCTGTGAAGACTGGCATCAACAGGCATGAGCAATTCTAAACGTCTTCTCTGTATCCCCATCTTCATCAAGTCACCACACAGGGAGTGGCCAAAAGCAGCTCACAGGACATGCAGAATGCGGACCCAGGTATGTGGCCTCAGATTCGTTCTCCGCAAACTGGGACAAGCAAAGCCAAAACAGGATAAAAACTAAACGCACAAACACACCTAGTGTATGCTGGTCATTAAAATAATGCTAAATGTAGGTGGCTTGACCGAGTTTAGGGACATACACTATCACAACAGTCTACAAAGGACTGTGAAATGTGACCATGCAGAGCTCGTCCAGGTGGGTCTGTCTGTTAACAGCAAATGCTGGTGTGACTGAGTCACTACTTCAAGCCATTGAAGTTGAACTCACGCATGCGCCATAGCTCAGGCGCGCACCCCCTCCCCCGTGCGGCAAAGCTGCGCGCACACTCTATATTTCACGCGACCCCTCCCCTCCATGCTATTTTATTCTAGGCCACCAGAAAATTGGAGCTGTTTTTTCAGCTCTTTGAGAACATAAGCTCTTTCATTAAGAGAACCCGAGTTCCATGCCACACACAGCTTACCTCCACTGCTCCCTGCATGGTCTTCCACTCAGCACCACAGGAAACTTTCAACATGAACCTTTGCCCTCGACACAACGATGTGCCTGTGTGGCAGGGAGGATGGGGTGAGTGGGAAGGTGGAGTCCCCCGTTGTTCTCTATGAGATCTTGCTTCCTCAACACTGTTAGCAGGGACTTCTGCAGCCACAATAGAATTCTGGGGGCAACGTGAACTTACCGTCAAGATGACTTCTTCGCGGGACTCGACTGGAAATGGTTCTAATTCCAGAAAAGCGCTAATCGGTCCTGAAGTGTGGTCAACTTTGAAGTTTCAGTAATTGCCTCGCCCATTGCTGTAATCTAAATTCCCCCCGCCCCCCATAAAGCTCTGCCATGTAGTGAGGCTACTCTGAGATGAAGTAGTTTCTGAGGAGCGGCTTTACATAAACTTTTGTTTAACTGAACAGGCCATACTGGTTTTTGAAGAGGCCATAGATTTGACTTCCTGAAGACCTGTCTTGTCTCACACACTGTGCCCTGCTGGGGAGGTGTTTGTAGTAGGAGTTATTTCTATCTTCGCTTCATTGGAAAGCTTAGGATTAAGACCACAGATGGGCTGGGAGAAAAATGACTTTCTTGGGCTATTGGGAAGGATAGGGAGGAAAAGCCACCACTGATATGACACCTCAAAACCATTTCGGGCAGGGAGAACACAGCATTCAGGAGGTGAGGAAAAACTGCGCTTCACAGAACCATAGCAAGACATCATTGAAGGTGTGGTGACAGAAACGTAGTTTTCGTTTTAGAAGTTATGTACATATACATACAAAACAAGGCCTGAGACAACAGTATACCCATGTCAAATGTGTCAAATGCAGGAATTATAGAGACATGCTGTGACATGTAAAGTGGGGTTTGTAAAACTGTAACTTCAACTTGATATGACAAGCTCTAAGCAGCAGTTGAATCTAGAGCTCTCAGAATGAAGTCATACAGTTTGTGTTTTATTCCATTATCAACACTAAAACAGCATGCTTTCTTGTAGGAAGCCCCCAGTGGAGTCCCGAGTATCAAATGTGTGTTGTTGATGTGAACGCAGTCATGACTGTGTTAGACCCATGGGGAAGTGACAGAGCCTCCCCTTGTGTAGCTTAGGGAAATAGCTAATTCTTTCTTCCTGGTCCAAGTGTGGACGGTGATAGCGTGTGCAGAAACTGTCCACCACAGAACCCACCTAGATGGTTCTAAAGACCGTTCATTCCCCCTTGAGACTGCTTCTATCTAGATTAGCTGACCAGGTTTCCTTGATCCCGCTGTACACCACAACCCTCACCTCCTTGTGTATCTGTGTGTAATGACTCCACTTCCTTATGTGTGAGTGATAACCCTGCTTCTTGCTCGGCTGTATGCAGGAGCCCTGCCTCTCTGTTCATTCAACTCTGTAAAGAAATTGAGCTTCCGGGGTGCCGAGGCTTCTCACCTAAGAGCCCAGACCTCCTGATCGCAGCTCTCCCTCCCCCCCCCCCCCCCCACCTTGCTGCCACAGTCAGGTCAGCAGGGCTGTACAATGACTTGAAGTTTCATGATATAGTATTTGACCCAATGACCCAGCTCATCCAAAATACTTTGTCTCTTATGACAAATTAAAAAAAAAAAAAAACAAAACAACTATTTTAGTGTGGATTCTACATTTCTTGAGTAATGTTCTTAAATAAATAACAATGCAATTTTGGTCATTTCTAAGTCTGTCTTCCTAACAAGTCCTTCAACTTGAGAGTAGGCTATGACCTCAGAGCTTTGTAATTCCTGTGGCTGCAGGTGAAGGGCGTTGTTGTTTTGCATATTTAATTAGGTAACTGCTCAGAGGATGGACTTGTAGGTTTCTTGGTTGCAAATTCTTGGCTGCAAACTTTCTCAGCTATTCTCTCTTACCATGCTTCCCAAAGTGATTCTTTGAAAGGCAGGTCACACAGCATTTACCTTTACTTGACGCTTACTGTTTACACTGTGCCACTGACCTCAGCAAAGGTGAACTCCCACCACAGAGGGGAAGGTGACAGTGCCAGAGCTTGGCATGTCCTTTCAGGAAAACATTGAACGGAGCAGAAAGTCACAAACAAGGACCAGACATTTAGAGCTGTATTAAAAGAAATGTTAAGAACCAGCTTTTATTTTTAAAAATTACTGTACTGCACATGGAGATCAATATGCTAAACAACAAAAACAAAACAACAACAACAAAAAATCACAAGAGGACCACAACAAACCACATGAAGATAAAATGCTGGCCTTCTCTCAGTGATTCTAGTAGTATGGATAGGAGTGCTGAAGACAGCCACAGACCCTGATGGGACCACCAAGGAAGATGTCTAAAAAGACAAGGGTTTGACCGAATCTCTGACGTGTGCAGTAGAGGGTGTAAAACCAGCCCTTAGGTCACGTTAGATGGCCACTGCATCTCCTCTCTTCCAACCAGCAACAGTCTCTCCCCCGTAAAGGGCAAAATTATCTCCAGTTGAAAAGAACTGATCCAGACAATCAACAAAATAATAGCTACCATGCAACGTTTGTCTTTCTGGGTCTGGCTACCTCCCTCAGTAGGATCTTTCCTAGTTCCAGGCTCTTACCCACAAGTTCCCGATTTCACTTTTCTTTACAGCTGAGAAGTGTTCCACGCTGTCGTTAGCCATCTCTTAGTGGGAGACCTTTTAGGTTGTTTCCTGGCTATGTAGGACCAGACATGGCTAAGCAAGCATCTATGGAGAAGGCTGTCTCGTCTTTTGGGCACATGCCAGGGAAAGTCACAGCTGGGTCAAAGGGTGGTCTGGGATGTACTTTTAGCGTCTTGAGAATTCCCCACACTGCTTTCTGTACTGGCTGCACTAGTTTGCAATTATGCCAAACCCGTGAGTGAAAGTTCCCTCTTCCCTACACCCCACCCCCACCCCCATTTGATGTCAGTTGTTTTGTTGATCTTTGCTATTCCGACTAGGGTAAGATGAAATCTCAAAGTTGTTTTGATTTACATTTCTCTAATTTCTAGGGACGATGGGCCTATTTAAAGACCTTTCTTAGCCATCCCCCCCCTTCTTTTCAGAAGTCTCTGTTCAAGTCCAACATCCACTTTTCAAATGGGTCATTTATTATTTTTTTCTATCCCATACGTTTTAAATTCTTTATATATTCTGGATAGTAATACATACACCTGTCAGGTGTATGGCCGGGAAAGATCATCCTGTGGTCTTCCTCCTCACCCAGCTGATTGTTTCTGTAGCTGTGTGGAAGCTCTTTGGTATTCTCAAGCAACTCGAGTCCCACTCAGAACGTCCTGCCCTGCACCTATATCCTGTAGACACCATTTATGCTTGCTTCTAGCAGCGCCAGGGTTTCAGGTGGCACATTCAGGTCTTTGATCCCTTTGGAGCTAGTTTTTATGCAAGGTGAAAGACAACGTGTTTAATTTTTTTCATTCTTTTTTCCCTAAAGATTTATGTATTTATTTTTATGTATATGAATACACTGTAGCTGTACAGATGGCTGTGAGCCTTGATGTGGTCATTGGGAATTGAATTTTAGGACCTCTGCTCGCTCTGGTCAGCCCTGCTCACTCTGCCCTAAAGATTTATATATTATTATACATAAATACACTGTAGCTGTCTTCAGACACACCAGAAGAGGGCGTCAGATCTCATTACAGATGGTTGTGAGCCATCATCTGGTTGCTGGGATTTGAACTCAGGACCTTCGGAAGAGCAATCAGTGCTCTTACCCACTGAGCCATCTCGCCAGCCCCCAATTTCTTTCATTCTTGTGCATGTGGACTTCCCAGCATCTGCTTTTGAAGATGCGTTCTCTTCTCCAGATTGTGAGTGTGTTCTCTTGGCAAATGTTGAATGGCTGGAGTTCTGTGTTCCCATGCCTGGGTCTTCGATTGTGTTCCACTGGGCTACACATCTGTTTCTGTGCAGGCACCAGATTGTTTTTATGACTGTGGCTCTGTAATACCGAGTGAGACCTGGAAGGGCAGTCCCACCATCGTTGCTATTTTGCTCAGGATTATTTCGGCTATCTGGAGCCTTTTGTGGCTGCCTATGAAGTGGATTTTGCAATCGTTTCTTTTCTATTTCTGTTAAGGACAAGATGGATATTATGATTGGGGTTGCACTGAATCTGTAAATGGCTTTTGATAAAACAGCCATTTTCACAATATTGATGTGATCATTCAACGATCATGGGTTGTCTTTCCATTTTCTAGTGTCTTTCTCTCTATCTCTCCTCCTCTTCAGAGGCTTAAAGTTTTAACTGTAGAGGTCCTTATTTCCTCTGTTAGGTTTATCCCTAGGTATCCCCCTACCCCCACCCCCTTTGCGGCTGTCCTATGGTGTCTGTGAGTTGCTTCCCCGTGTGTTTGTTAGTGGTATGCAAGGGCTACCGATTTGTGCAAGTTGATTCTATAGCCTTCTGATAAGCAAAGAGTTGAATTTGCCCATCATTTCTAGGCCTTTCCTAGTAGAATGTTTGGGATATTGAATGTGTAGTATTACATTACCTGCAATAGGGATAGCTTGATTTCTTTCACTATTTGAATCCCTTTAATCCCTTCCTTTCACTTTATTGCTCCAGCTAGTGTTTAAAGCACAGTATTTAAAAGCATCAGGGACAGTGTTCATCCCTGTCTTGTTCCCTACTTTAGTGGGACTAATACGAGCTTGTCTCCATTTAGCATGGCATTGGCTATGTATATAACTTTTATTGTGTTCCCTTTTATTGTACGTTCCCTCTAGCCTTACAGTCTACCTGTTGGAGTTTGTGAAAGGCTCTTTCTTTCTTTCTTTCTTTCTTTCTTTCTTTCTTTCTTTCTTTCTTTCTTTCTTTCTTTCTTTCTTTCTTTCTTTCTTTTTTCATCTATTGAGATGACCATGGCCATTTATGTAAGTTAAACCACACACTGACTGGTTCTATGTCAACTTAAGACAAACTAGAGTTCTCTGGAAGAAGGGAACCTCAATTGAGAAGATGCCTCCGTAAAATCCAGCTGTAAGGCATTTTCTTAACTAGTGATTGATGGGGGAGGGCCCAGCCCATTGTGGGTGGGGCTATTCCTAGACTGGGTGGTCCTGGGTCCTCTAAGAAAGCAGGCTGAGTAAGCCAAGGGAAAGGGAGCCAGTAAGCAGCATCCTCCATGGCCTCTGCATCAGCTCCTGCCTCCAGGCTCCTGCCCTGTTTTAAGTTCCTGTCCTGACTTCCTTCAGTAATGGACTACAGAGTGGCAGTGTAAGCCAGACAAACCCCTTCTTTTCCAACTTGCTTTTTGGTTGTGGTGTTTGATCCCAGCTATAGAAACCCTGAGGCCATCTCTACACTTCAGGGATGAAGCAAGCTTGGTCATGGTGGAAATTGTTTTTGATTGTATTCTGTTTGCAGTTGTTTTAGAGTTTATGTTCATCAGGGATATTGGCCTTGTAGCTTGCTTGCTTTCTTCCACTTCCACTTCCTCTTCCTTCTCCTTCCTTCTTCTTCCTCCCCCCCTCCCCCTCGTCCTTCTCCTCCTCCTCCTCCTCTTCTTTTGTATCTTCACCCAGTTTTGGGATTAAGAAGTAACGACTTTGTGGAAACAGTTTCAGAGAGTTCTTTCTGTTTGTAACTGTTTGAATGGTTCAAGGTAGATTGTGGATGTTTTATGGAAGTCTGTTAGAATTCTGCTGTGAATCCATCTAGTCCTGGACATTTTCTTTTCAAAATGGGAGGGTTTTTATTACTATGTCAGCCTCCTCACCTATCGTGGGCTTTTTAGTTTTTTGGTCTCTTGGTTCAATGTCAGCAGTTTGTCTGGATTTAGAATTCACCACGTTCTTCCTTTTGGTTAATAGGGCTGTCAATCTTCTCAAAGAGGCAGCTATTAAATTCATTGATTCTTTGCATTGTCTTGTGTTTCTATTTAATTGATCTCTGCCTTGATTTTTTATTATTTCTTGCCATCTACTGGGTCTGTATTTAGTTTGTTCCTACTTTTTCCAAATTTTTGAACTACATCATTAAGTCATTTACATGTGCTAGGTTGTTTTGTTTTGTTTTTCATTTTTTTTTTTCTTGATCCAGTCTGGATTGTTTGAATACTTATTGTAGGCTTTGATGCCAGATAAGGGGAAAAGATATACAACTGTCACATACAAAGAGAGCAATATAAACTGTCACAAAATAGAAACTATTTAAGACATGTCAGAGATAACCCACTTAGTACCTTTTTGTCTATAAAAGAGTAACAAATCCTTTCTGGAGCAGTCAAGTCATCTGTAAGGAGAGGTCTTTACAACCAACCTCCCCGTCAGCCACAGCTCACTTGTGCGCAGCTGCAGAGACAGGTGCAGAGAGGACTAGGCGATGAGAGCTGTTCTCCCCACAGGGGCTGCTTCCAGTGTGTACCAGACCTTTCGTTGTGTTGTGTTTTCATTTCAATTTACTTCTGGGAAACTTTTCTTCCTTGACTTCTTCTTTGACTCATTTATCATTCAGTAATGAGTTGTTTCATCTCAAGATTTGTTAGTTGTTAAAGTTTTATTGCATTGTGGTCAGATAGGATACAAGGAGTTATTTAATCTTTTCAAGTTTGTGTAAAGATTTGTCTTATGTCGAGGGGTGCAGTATTGTTTTTTTTTTTTTAAAGAGAAGCTCCTGTGTGCTGCTGAGTAGAATGCATACTCTTCGGTGTTTAGGTAGAATATTCTGTAGGTGTCTGCTAAGTTCATCTGATTTATGATGGCACTTGTTTCTATTGCTGTTTTTTTAACCAGATGGTCTGTCTATTGATGTTGACCTGTTTCTTTGTATCCAATAGGACATCATTTTTTAAAATTTAGTGTCTTGAGTTTGGTGCATTTATATACATATACATATATATAGTATGTGTGTGAATATACATATACACACATATGTTTGTTTGCTGGATATAATATACATGTGTATGTGTATATATATGTATACACACATATGTATATATACACATATAGAGAAGAGCAATATCTACTTGGTTAACTATTCCCTTCATTCAAATGAAGTGTCTCCCTAGTCTTTTCTGATTAGTTTTAGTTTGAAGTCTATTTTGTCAGATATTAGGACAGTGACGCTTTTCTTCTTCCTGGCCCCATGTTCCATCTGATTGGAGTACTTTTGTTCATCCTTTTACTTGTAGGCAGTGCCCATCTTTAAAGCTCATATCTGCTTCTTGCAGAGAACAGGTGGATGGATTTTTCTTGATCCATTCAGTCAGCCTGGGTCTTTTGAATGGGAAGTTGAGGCCACTGGTATTTAAAGTCTTTATTGAAATGTAGTCATTGCATTGTTGATTTTGGGGTTGTCTGTGTTCCCAATGGTATTTTGTGTTTTAATAATGATGGCTTCTTATTTCCTTCCACAGTCTCTCTGCTATGCTCACTCCTCTATTCAGCCCTGAGATACTGCTTCCTGTATTTTCTTTAGGTTTGTTTGCTGGATATAATTTTTTAGGTTGTTTATAATGGGGAAAGTTTTTTTCTTTCTCCAATTATTGTGGGTAGTTTTGCTGGGTATATTATTCCAAGCTGGCTGTCATAATCCTTTAGGGCTTGGAATACATTGCTCCAGGCCTTTCTGGGTTTCAACATTTCCATTTAGTAGTCAACTATTATTTTGATATCTATCTATCTATCTATCTATCTATCTCTACATATAACATGTTTTTTTTTTCTCTTGCAGCTTTCAATACACTTTTCTTTGTGATGTATACTTATTGTTTTAACTATTAAATGCCATGGGAATTTTCTCTTCTGGTCTTTTCTATCTGCTGTTCTCTGTTTTTCTTATGTCTATTCTATATGAATGTATCTTTCCTTAGTTTGGGGAAGTTTTCTTCTTTGATCTTGTTACATATCTGATGTATGCCATTGACTTTGGGTTCTTCATTCTCATATATGCCTATAGCTTGAAATTTTGCTTTTTCCATGGTGTCCCCCATTTCCTGTGTGTTCCTTCCCTTTGTGTGTGTGTGTGTGTGTGTGTGTGTGTGTGTGTGTGTGTGTTTATGTGTGTGTGTGTGCATAAGCCTGAGGTCAACTTCAGGCGTCATTCTTCAGGTACCATCTATCTTATTTTATGAGATAGGGACTGGCTTGGATTCCCCTTGTCTCACACTATGCTTTTTAGACAGCAGGCCCAAGAGATCTGCCTGTCTCCATTTGCCCAGTGCTTCTGTTACAAGTCTGCAGCACCATGCCCAGCTAATTCCTCTGGTCTCTAGGGAACAAACTCAGGCTTCTGTGCTTGCAGGGCAGACATGTTACTGACTGAGCCATCTCTCTAGCCCTTGTTTGTCTGTCTGTTTTAGTTTTAAAAATCATCTCCTGGCTGAATTTCTTACTCCTATTCATATCATGAATTGTTTTTATCAGTTTTGCTGAACTGTCTTATGGTTTTTTTAACGTCTTGCTGGGTTTTCTTATGATCATTATTCTGAATAGATGTTTTGCCCTTTGGAGTCCATTCCTGCAGAGCTGAGTTCTTTTAAAGGCACAGCACTTCTTTACTACTTTACTGTTCTCAGAAACCCAGGGGCAACAGGTGAAGGAGGAAGCACCATCTTGAGAAGATTTTTATTCATTTTTAAAAATGCTGATTTCGTGAAACTGTTGATCATGCTCGAACAGACTAGATTTTAAAACAACAGTTGAGAGGTTACCATGTGATAAACCGTATGCTCATAACTTAAAAACAACATCCTATTCTTTAATAACAAAACCCAAAGGCTACACAGACTGTGTATAGTTCAGGAAACATTGGGAGTAGGACCAAACTTGGGTCAGACAGCCTCCAGGCTCTCTCTCCTCAGCTCCTTTAATACAATGTTGCCCTACATTTTGACTGATTAATCTTTTTGCTTAGCAAGTCACCATCTGGCAGCTCTGGCAACAGCATTAATTGGTGCTAATTTTTGTGATGATGGCCAAGTAGCTATATTTGGATGTTAAAGCAAAGAAAGCTGTGACTAAGGTATAAAGAAGTGAGGAGAGATCCAGTTTCCCCCACCCTACTGAGGTAGCTGACTGGCACACTGTGAGGAAAAGATACTGCCCACCTTACAAGGACTTTGGAGATGAAGTAAACAATGTCTTAGAAATAGAAAAAGATTATGATGATCATGGACTGTTTACATTAAAGTACTGCAAAGGACTAATCTAATATTATCTGTGGCAGTGGCCTTGGTGAAAGGGGAGACCCTGTGCTTGGAGCAAAGGCCTGGGCTAAGTCAAGGGCTGCTTCAGAACCGTGGGAGGTTTTCTCTGTTCACTGAGCCTCTAATTTCACAGTCAGGTTGATGATGAGGAGTAGTCACTTGCTGTAGGGGACGAGTGTGAGGGAGGCGGGTTTGCTTGTCCAAAACTAAGAGAATCTAGATAAAGCCAGGAAATAATAAATCATGCTCTTTCAGAAACTGGCCAACCTGTATTCAAGGTATTCTATGGTTTGGCACAAGACATGCATTTGGAAGTTACTGGGTACAGTGGCCAATTCAGAACGAGTCCAACTGATCACTAGGATGCTTTAAACCATGGCTCATTGAAGAGGTGATAGAGCTTGAGGAGCGTGGTCATGGGCCCCTTTGCTGAGTTTCATACAGCAACTTGCAAACCTAGATGCCCTAGAGAGCCGCAGATTCTATACCGCACCCTGGCAGAGGTCTTACTTATGGATCTGGTTGTAGATCCCAGAACCTGCTCTGTGTTCTGAAAAGTGCCTCTCTATTTTCTGAGTGTGGTCACCCTTCAGTGGGAATGAGTTCCGAGGAGATCTGGCTTAAATGGTATCAACAGCAATTTAACACACGCTGTGAAAGCCCTCATGGAGAAATGAGACTGGCTATCAGCTGCCTGTGAAACTGGCGCAAAAGCTCTCACTAATGATTAATTTGATGTTTAATGCCTTGAATGAGAGGGAAGATAATGAATGCAGTTTAGAAAGTCTGATAAACTTAAAGTTATAACCAAGAATGTATATGTGTGTGTATGTATGTGTGTGTGTGTGTATATATATATATATATATATATATATATATATATACATATACATATACATATACATATATACATATATTCATTCATAACAGTGTTCCTGCAAATGTCTTCTCTTGAATATTTGTGCCATTATAATATTTTTGCACAATTCTAGGCTGATGAAATATGAATCAGTCTGTTATTTGAAAACCATATTTTGAGGCTAGCAGTTTTGGTATCATGACCCACGAGATGCCAGGGTAGACAAGGGTCCATAGGGTTAGAACAAAGGCCAGTGCTAGAGGGACTGGTACCAGAGAAAGCTGGGAAACACAGTGGAGATGCAGAAGACTAGGGGCCATTTACTTGGTTTGTCAGTATTAGAAAAACACTTCAGAAGAAGGGGGCTTCCAAAGTCAGGTGGTGAAGAAGTTGGGGTATAATCTAAGTTTCAAGCCATAAACACCAAGTGGAGATGCTGTGAAGGATTAGCTCAGAAAACGCAGCAGTCATGACTGGGTCAGGAGGGTCAGGGTGAGAATGGCTAAAAACCCATCCCCTGCAGAGGCAGGGAAGGCAGGCTCAAGGGAAGGCAGGCTCAAGGGAAGGCCTTACAGAGGGATATAGAAGGTGCTAAAAATGAGGGAAGGAGAACAGAAGACCACAGAATAAGGACTGAAGATTGGTTTTTCTTCTGGGAGTAGGATCTTCTTAGGTGAGTAGTTGTCCACTCCCAAGCTGAGTTTCAGGTTGTTTTAGTTTTCGATATCATCTTGTTTCCCTGCTGGATAGAAATGTTGCCATAAAGTAGCACTTGGTATCCAGCGGCTCCTACTCTGTTGCCATTGTGTCCACTGCTTCATAGAGCAGAGAATGAATAGACAGCGACATCAAGCCAGGTAGCTGTCTGCTTCACGAGCCCGTATTTCATGATCGCGGAGTAGCCAGAAGGGGGCTTCTTCCTTATGTTACTCCTATCTTGAGTTAGCTTACTTGCATTGAACCAGAAACAAAATACACTCTTCAAAATTCATGGATGGATTTGGTTTTCAGTGGCATCTAGTCCCAAGGTTTCTGCTGTAAGGAAAATTGGCATTATACTGCTAGGGATTTACAGGTTTTTACTTGCATGCATGTAGTTAAGTGTATAGTGTTAATGGCAGCCGCATGACTCGTAGTCCGAATAACCATAAATTAACTCTCCCACCTTTGGAGTGCCTTCTTTGAGAACGTTCTGAAAGACCACCCAGAATGTGGAATTTGCGTAGACTGCAAAGACTCACTCAAGTTGAGACACCGCGCACCACTGACTGACCAATTATTCCTGTCTCCGTCAGTACCAGCTACCGTTTGCTCTTCCAGGAGGTTCAAGTTATGGATCTTAACCTGTAAAGGGCTTTTATGGCTTGAATTATGGTGACTTTATGGAAGACCTCCTCTTTCAAACGGAGTGCTTCGTACATAGTAAGCACGCCATAAATGCTCTCAACTATGACTTCATGTGTGTTTCGACCTTCCGATGAACTTCTCTGCCTGGTTTCCAGATTGGCAGGGAGGCTTCTGGAATTGTGTCTTTCATATGCGTTTTGCTCGGGGCTTTGATGGAGTATAACTTTATGGACTTCATGAGACTTGTCTTTTTATTGATAAGTCATTCTATGAGGTTTGCTGACCAGCCCAAGTCTTTGCAATCTGGGGTGTTACTGTTTGATTCGTGCTCTCAGAGACTTTAGCTATACAGTAAAACAGTAGTTTTAATACATTCACTAAGATATATATCTCCTCTCTATATAACTTGATATATATGTATATGTGTATACATATATACACATATACACACAAATATGTGTGTATATATGTGTGTGTATATATATGTATATATGTGTGTATGTGTGTATATATATATGTGTGTATATATATATATATATATATGTATATATGTATATATGTATATATGTATATATGTATATATTTATTTCCCCAGGGACCAGGTCCTTTTCCAACAGATTTCTACTTGCTTGCTGTTTGTTTTAGTACTTCCCCAAAAGATAACTTTATTACAGTGGTATTGAAAAAATACTTTCCATGTGAAATTTCACACTGTTCGAGGGGATCTTCTTTATTTTCCCATTGGGCAAAACATTACTTTGCAAGTTAGTAATATAAACAAGCTGAAATACCTAGAAAGGTAAGACACTTTTTGATTGTTAACAGGAGAGGTCTTTTTCACCTTGGAGGAATGCCGGTTAGGTTCCAAGAGCTCAGGCTTTCTTGGAGAACTTGAAAGCATGCATTTTCTCAAGCTCTATCTGCTTTCCAGGAGCTGGATATGAGCTGGAGAACCTTATGTCTTCTGGGGCCGTTGACACAGGCCTTTGGAACCGGTGGTGCCGTGCTAGCCTGGGTCTTAGAAGGATGGTGGTGAAACATCCCCTCTCTCCCCTTCACTCCCACAACAACCACTAATAAAGAAAGTGCTCTATAGGCATGTCTAGAGGCCAGTCTTAGGGAGACATTTTATTTGAAAAGAGATCCCGAGCGCTCAGCTTTTACAGAGCCAACCAGGATTGTTTCCCTGGGTTCAGCCCAGGGAGAGTCCTGCAGCAGTGGGTCAGGAGCGCCGTTACATCTTGAGTTGGCACCAGGACTTGGTATCATGTACAACACGGCACTGGCTTTGCAGGCACCTAGAATCCAGCATTGTTAGGATCCTGGGACCTTGTGTGGTTACAGAACGTCTACAAGTCTGCACAGTGTGAAGCAAGGTTGAATTCTCTCTGTGGGACACCTGAGCAGGCTTGGTGATGCTGTGAGGATAAAGCTCAAGTTGCGTTGGAGATCCCAGGATGTTGGAGATGCCAAGGATGTATAGAGTTTGCCAAGGAAAGCTGCAGGCTCACCAGACAGGCCATGTGTGTTGCAAATGGCAGAGTTGAAGGGACAAGGCTGCCCAAACCTCCTGGCACTCAAATGATGTCACCAAAAGCCCTAGATGCTGAGCCTGGAGCTGCAGAGTTTAGTTTTTGTCCTACTGAGTTTCATCTTTTTTTGGTCCAGTGTTTCTCACCATACCCGATTCCTCCCTTTATGAGTGGGAATGCTCCACTGGATATTAGAAGTTTGTAGCTTTAAATATTAGTATTTTACAGGGACTCACAGCTCTTTGCCTGTAGTTTCAGAGAAGTCAATAGACTTTGGGGCCCTAAACAATGTTTGGACTGTTAAAGCCAGAAAAGTTGGACTGGATACATTTTGCATTACGAGACAGCCTTCAGGGATTGGGACAGAATGTTGTGGTTTAAATATAAAATGTCCTTCATGGGCTCCTATGTCTTCTTCATAGGCTCTTGGTCTCTAGTTGACAGTGTGGTTTGAGGACCTTGTGCAACTGTGAGAGGCAGGGCCTCTGCGACTACTATAGACTGCTGGGGATAGGCTAATACCAATTATCAGCTCGGATTATCTTCCTGATCTGCTAAGATGTGAAGAGTCACAATGCAAGCTCCCACTGATATGAACAACGTGGCCTGAGCCTCCATTGTGGACTTAGCTCCCAAAGAGTGCGCCGAAATAACCGTTTCCACCCTTGGGCTGCCTCTGTCAGGTATTTGTTAGAAATGAGAAAACCCAACCACATGGAGTACTTTCTATCTGCTTTAAAGCTCCATTTTTCCCCCAGTTATTTTCATTGGTGTTCTTTTGCTTGTTTGTTTTTCCTGTACCATTTCACAATGCACACATGTAAGATCTTATCCAGACCATCAATAGTTTGTGTGTACACACACACACACACACACACACAAAATGCTGTTCTTATTTAGCCGAAGCATTGCCGATTGAGCTTGTTGTCATAGGTCAATTCTATGCTACATTATTACATAAAAACTTTTATTTGGCTTTTAATAAATACCAGAGCCTGGTTGAGGCTCTTTTAGGGTCTTCTTAGTCTACACAACAGCTCTTAGAACTAAGTTTCTTACCCCCATCCTATGGGCAGCAAAGCAGCCCTGGAGAGGTAATGCATGCGCCTAGTCCTTGGGGTCGCAAGACACTGTGGTAGCTCCGAGCCAGCATCTTCATACAGAGACCTTGAAGGCAGGAAGGCACAGTCTGAGAAGGGCCTTCCCTCCGACAACCTCTCCAAGAACAATCACCAACAGGTTCTACCTCTCAGGACTCAGCTGGGCCAAGGGCTTAGCCTTGAACCAGTTTCTGATGCTCTCGCACAGAAGCCATTGCTCGAGTGGGCTTGTCTCGGCACCTTCTGGAAACTGCAGGTTTGCTGCTGAGGGAAGGAGAGACTAGTCAGGTAGGCGATGAGTGGCGGCTGCTGCTATTGTTGAGCTTAGGTCTCAGTGGAAAAAGGTGTGCATATGTGTGAAAAGCGTCACAGGGGAGCTTACTAGTATGCACAGTTAATGTGTAATTAATACGTACTTAATGAAACCACCAGGAGACAATAGAAGAAAACCTCGTATAAACAAATGCGTTGTAGAATTACAACCCTGACGAGCGTCTCACACACACACAGGAGGGTGTCGCGGTGTTACGGAGCAGAGCTTTAGCCTAGTCTGGTCATTTTTCCTTCAGAAAAGTTTGAAGCTAATAGGTGCAAGGACATTTCTGAGGTTAGGTGGCAGGGAGATGGGGCGCATCCCATAGAGGAAGTGGACTGTGCTCACGTTCCCGGAGAAGACACACTCCTCATTTTCTGTTCCGTCCGAGAAAGGCCTCTGCCTGGGGGTAGAAAGGAATTCTGAGACTAGGGAGGGTGGCCCTCAAAGATTATAGTTTCTGAATGTTTTCTTCCCCTTCCCCGTCGCTTCCCTTCCCCACCCTGGCCGGCTATTCTGCATTGTCAGGGTTTCGAGTAGCTCAGGGTGGCCTAGAACTTACTATATGGCTGAGGAAGGCTCTCCTTTCCTGACCCTCCTGCTTCAACCTCCCAAGTTCCGTGCCACCACAACCGCAACCGACTCACATACTCTGAGGAATCTATCCAGGCCTTACTGCACGCCAGGCAGGGATGCTGCCAACAAAGCTACACCCTCGGCCTCAAGTCTTTTTACTCTGACATACATAGAATGCTCGGTGTAAATAGAAAATATCAATGTCTTTTACTTTCTCCACGAGCATACAACTCTAACCAGTGACTAAGTCTGCCGTCTCCCCCAAACCTTCAATTGCACTGGAAAAAGAATGTGTATGTTACAGACTTAAATTATTTAAAAAAATGTAAACGAGAGTTGGATTTTCTAGTGTCAACCCACTCTGGTTAAAAATGCACAAGATCTTTGTTTTCATTTGGAAACATTAGTAAATTTTAGTGCGAGCCTGGCTGAGACGTGGCTATGGATGTAGTGTGTCCACCCAAAGTTCACGAGCTGGAACATTGGTCCCCAAGGTGATGGTGCTGGGTCTTTAAGAGGTGGGGCCTGGAGCAAGATAATTAGGTCACGTGGTCCCAACGAGCCACAAGAGAGGTGCTGAACAGTGCACGGACATTATCTCACCCACGCCGCTCTGCACCTATTTAAAACTTTGCAAAAATAAAAGGGGATTAAGGTATGTCGGCAAGCAGTTATAGCTGGCACCAGACGACTCCCCTTGGCGCTTACCAACAGAGCCGACTGAATAATTCTGCCCTCCAATGCATGAGTCTGTAGTATCGGGATAGAGTGGGAATGCTTCTGGACACCCTGAGCTTATCCATTCCGTGGCGTTCTTCATGTTTTCTTGTATTCCGGCATCTCATAGAGCTACCAAGAGAATGAAGCCTGCCAGGAGTAGGCTCGCCATGGATCGAGCGCTCATGACCTTCTACTGCCCTCGTCTGTATTACTACCTGTTCCCGCCTGTATTTTACTCACTTCCTCAAAAGAGTGTCCGTGAACAGAGCTTATCCTAACAGATGCCACAATGCACTATGACACAGCAGATTTTGGCGTCTTTGGAGCGCAATCTCACAGAAGTTTCAACGACTGAGTTTCCCTAACTGCACATCTGACCGTATTAATTTTAAGTTCATGCTTTCATTCTTTACAATGTATTTTTTTTTTAATATTTAATACTATGTCTGAGGATTCTGAAGATGTTTTCTGCTTTTTAATCGATGCCCAGGGCAACAATTTGTTTGTGAACATATTTTACGTCCGTTTTGTGGGTATATTGCACATGGACTGGGTGTCTCAGGACAGTATAAGGTTCTCTGAAAGAGTTTTCTGACATCATTTCTCCTATCTCAAAAAAATATATTTTATTAAGACCGTTGTCACTGCGGTTTCCCTTGACTGGCATCTAAGCACAGACACCAGGCGTGTTTAGATGCTGTGGCTACAAAGGTTACTGAGGCATGGCTGAGGTCTAGCGGGGAGGTAGGTAAGGAAGTGACAGCTTTGAGCTGTCAGAGTGGTGCTGTCAGTCATAAAGCCGGGCTTCGCAGAATTGTAGATTACAGAGAGTGAAATGAATTTGCACTGGGAGTGGGAGGGGGCATAGAAGAGGAGGACAGACATGAGGACTGGATTTGGGGAGGGTGTTGGGTCTGCGTGTGTTCTTAGAGGTAGTTGCTGCAAATGTGATTGGTTGGATCGGAGGCAGAGCTAAATGGCTGAGTGTTTGCCTAGCATGTGTGAGCCCCTAGGTTTAATTCCATGAACCGCACCGAGAAAACCCCCAGCAAAGCAAAACCTGTGGTTACATACATACATACATACATACTTATATGTATGTGTGTGTGTATATATACACACACACACATACACACACACACACACATATACTTATATATAGTATGTAAATGAAAAATGTTGATTTTGTTCAAAAATAAGGTGAGCTTTGGGGAGACTGGAGAGCTCAGACCTTTGTGGCCATAGAAGACAGAAGTCTCTTATTTTCTCACTTATGCTTTGATGCCTTCGCTCAGAGCTCATTTAGGCGAGGAGAGCCACGACATCCTATGCGCTCTGGCATAATTTCAAAGGACTCCCCCCTTTCCCAGTGAGTTAACTGCATTTCCACAGAGGGGAAAATCTTCTCTGTCAATGTAACATCCCTAACAGGACTCCCGCTGCTCAGTCCTTGTACCTTGAGGTGGCAGCTGTGAACATATATACCGTCGCCTGTGAATGTGTGATATAAATCCGACTGAGCATGCCCACTAATTGGGCCGAGCGCTCGGTATAGACAATGCTGTCTTATAGTGGCCCGTGTGGAGAGGCCCAGTCACAGGGTTAATTCTGCTTGAAAGCATCTCAGCAGCATCTTGAGAGTAATTACCCGACAGCAGTTTCCCACAGCCAGACCAAGGGCTTCAAAGGCTTCTGAGCCTACAGCCAGCATTCACCTATATCTGAAACATCACGTTCCCACAAGAACTCTGTTCTCTCTTCCTCCCTATTCAGTGTATGGGGTTACTAAGTTCATGTGCTGCGTGCTAAGAACCTGCTGGAAAATTACTTGGTGTTAAGCAGTTGAAAATCTCTGATAATAACTATGGGCTGGATCTGTTTATTGCTCCATAATACAATTGAAGTAAGTTTATCTGTAAAGAAAGATGAGAAATTTTGGACTATAAAATCCCTTCTATGAAAAACAAACTTGGAAAGTTTTTTTTTTTTTCCTTGCCATGGGACCTGAATTTTTATATTCGTTCAATTGAAATGGTTGAAATAAATATATAAGTTACATGTAAGGGGATGGTTTCCTCCTTTGACCATTATGGAGAAATCTATAGTTACTGCACTTCCCATCCCAGATCTTTTTATAATTTTTACATTAATTTCCTTTTTCTTTTTGCTTTGCAGGTCAGAAACCAAATTTGACTCTGGTTCAGGTATGTTTACACCAATAATGTTATTCTGAGTACATATTTTTTTTACATTATGCTTTGAAAAATAATTTAGTATATCAAGAACCATTTTGATTTAAAACAGACTGAGCGATCTCTTTTCAAAACGTGAGCCCCATCTCAGATACAGGCTGCTTCAGACCATAATTTGAGATGTTCATTTTAGGAACTTTAATAACTTTGAAACAATTATTAATTGCCCTCTAACTGCAAAGAGTTCCCTTTTAAAAACAGGGTTGTCTGTTGCACACTTTCACTGTTCAAAACAGAATATCACTTTGTAAATAGACAAAGCATCTTACATGTTTGAATGCTTGAAGAGTGTCTGTAAGTGTTTTGGGGCAGGGGCTGGGGGAAGATACATTGTAATGGAGCAAAGTATGAAGGGTTTTGTACCATAGAGTTGGAAATTCATCTATGACATAGACGTTTTAATGTTTTATTGGGGGGATCATAGAAAATTAAGATCGCCTTGCTCTGTATCTACCAGGCCAGAGTTTATCAACAGTGGTGCTCTCAGCCATACTGGGTTGCTCTCTGTCATTAAGCATGGGTGTGGTCGTAGAGTGCTCTTGCTTGCCAGGCTGAGTCCTTCACCTGCCACTGAGATCTGTGCAAGGCGGAGCTCCCAGTGCTGTTCTCTAGTAAGATGCAAAATTTGCCCTGTGATGGATTTTAATACATCGACATTAGTTTTCAACCCTAATAGATAATAATTTGCAGGGGGAAATGACATAACTTGTTGATTTAGAAGTCACACTTTTAGTTATGAGTTTCACTGTGTCTCAGCCTAAAACACCTTAGCGTGTGGAGTGGCTGTAAATTCCTTCTGAGAGTGGTGTCACAGGGCTCCCCAGCCTCTCCCTCTCATGAGCCTGATCATCCTTGGCCACTCCAGCTGTGCGACTTTCTCCAGTTGAGAGGGACTCTTAGCTGACGACGTCTATAGATTTGGCCTAGAAAAATCCACCTGGTTTGAATGCTAGGATTCCAAGACCCTTTCTAGTCCCAATGTTCTGGGACTTTTAAGTCCCCCAGGCATGTCACTGTTGCAACAAGGTAAAAAAAAAAAGTCAGACACAAAGTGTTCACAGTATGAAGACTAAAGATGGCATGACATTGATGACACTTGACCATTGACCCCTGAGAAATTGCATCAGGATGAAAATGTCTTTAATAGTTGAAATCTCTAAGCATAGTAATAAATAAATTGATGGAGATTAAAATCACACAAAAACTACATGCCTTAAAAAAAACCTGCCAGTCACCAAATAATAAGGTAATAACAGCTGCTCACTGATTATATAATTCCGTTCTTTAAAAATCAGACAAGAAGTTGGTTTTAAGGTCCAAGACCTTGAATGTGGCTTTTAAAAAGTAAGGAAGTCCAGTAGGTTCCTTTTAAAAGTGAAAGCGGTGAATAATGTATGAATCTGAAATATTAGGCTGCTAGTGTCAAAGTCAAATAATTTATGTTAAGATTTCTAATCCAAATTAAAGTGGGCTGCTAAATTCGTGTACAGAAGGCTAGTGTTTATCGCGGAAATAGTTATAACATCTGTACAGGCTCACATTTCACTCCTTTGACCTACGGTTTTTGCCCACAACTCTTTTCTCCAGTTTCAATTATTTGAATGTCTGTTAGACAACGTGCACATATCTTTGAAAACTACAGTTAGAGATGTCTGAAGTCTTACGGGAAGTAGGAATTAAAAGTTTATGTGTACTTTGATTTTCGCATTGAGCTAAGGAGTACATTTAGATGTTTTAAAATTAAGAAATAAGTATGTTTTTCCCCCCTTCTGAGCGCTAAACTCTAAGCTCACCACCAACGAGGAACCAGAGGAAGGGAACGCGGCGTTTGCTCTTCCAAGTTTTCTATCATGCAAATTTTGGTTACGAATGAGAAAACATTGGGACAATGAAATGTACAGCTCTAAGAGGTTCAGCTTCTTTATTGTCCATCGGATGCAGCTGGGTTTAATGCTGTGCACAGATTGGCAAAGCAAGATCTTTGGCTGAAAACCAGCACCATATTAAATATGGTGATCAATGACTAGGGAAGCCCAGGATTTCAAAGGTTATCTAAGTGTGTGCGGACATATTTTGCATATATGCACATACATATATGCACTTAGGGTTTATTAAGTGAAGTAACCAGTTTATGAACAACATTTGTGGTTTGTATAGATGAGCGTCAGGCTGAGGTGAAAGGTAGGCTCTCACTACCATCATATAATTAAAAAAAAAAAAAAAAACCAAACAGCTGTTGAGCACACACTAAATTATCAACGAAGAAAATAACATAAAGGCTTGCTTATTATATATATATGTATATATGTAAAAGAAGCCAATGGACAACCTTCTGCTATATTTTAAATTTATGTGTGTGCACATGTGTGCATGTTTATGAATATGTGTGTGTGTGGTGTGTACATGCATGTGTATATGGAGGCTAGGGCGATAACCTTTGGTGGACTAAAGGCAGGTACCATCACGTCTGACTCTATTTCTCTGGCATAGAGCTCGTCAAGTAGGCTAGATTAATGTCCAGTAATTTCTTTTTTTTCTTTTTTTAAAAATTTATTTATTATATTTATATGAGTACACTGTAGCTGTCTCCAGACACACCAGAAGAGGGCATCAGATCGCATTACAGATGGTTGTGAGCCACCATGTGGTTGCTGGGATTTGAACTCAGGACCTTTGGAAGAGCAGTCAGTGCTCTTAACTGCTGAGCCATCTCTCCAGCCCCACGTGATGAGAGTAGTGAGCTGGCCTTCTTTCTAAAGAAGCTGGGAAGTTTCTGTGCTAGACGTGAGCTCCTAGTGCATGTCTCTTGCCTACGAGCTCGTGGAATTGGCCACTTTATTAAGAGAGTAAAACAGACTTCCTTTTATGTTCAGCACTAGCAAGAAGCTGTGCATTTCAGCCCACCACCCAAGCAGGAAGCTAGCCGATGCTGGAGGAAGCAGAGCATTGGGTTTAATGCAGTGATCAAACATGAAAGCCATATATCAAATCTCAGGCGAGACATGCTTTTGAAGGCAGAGAACTGCAGAGTATTTTGCATGATAGACTATATAAACAGAGCCCCGGAGGTCAGGGCGTGGATGCAAACCAGTTAAATAAGGAACTCTGGCTTTGCTCTCTGTCATCTGGAAGGGGGTGGGGTCGCGTGCTCACTCGCACAGAGCTGAGAGTGTGAACTTTGCTGGAGTGAAGCTTGGCACCTTTGGAAAATTCATTAACTCTTTCAGCCCACAAACCAAAACAATTTTTTACCTTAACAAAAGCTCCTAGAAAGCTAGAAATAAAATGGAAAACACGTGCTCTTTTGTCGGTTCTGAATATATGCCCCTTAGCAGAAGTGTCAAGGAAGGGGATGGGGCAAAGCTAGGTGGAGGAGCGGTTGAAAGGACTCAGGTCTTCAGTGAGGACGAAGACCATGGTGTCATTCACACCCTCGCAGAATAACCGCAGAAACACGCGTGGGTTTTATTCTCTTCTAAATTCTAAGTGTAATGCAAAGTCATAGTTTGAACTTACCAGTCAGCAACACAGTGGGATATTGTGATTTTTTTTTTTCTAGGATTCTGACGCTTACAAGTTAATTACTTGTCTGTGAAAGACTGCCTGTAGCTGTATGCTGTTGCTCAGGACATCTCAGGCAGTGTTTGGGCAAAGAGATGAAATACCAAGCTAAAAGGTATAGTTTCATGGCCAATAAGCATTCAAAGCAAAGTTTTCTAGAGGAAAGCGGATAAACTTAGGTTTTGTGCTCGTTGCTTCTGCCCTGCTTGGAGTAGCTCTCCTCAGGAAAACAGAACACAGCATCTCAAAGGTATAGGATTTCATGAAAGCAAATTATGGAGGATTAAGAAACCTAATGAGCACGGGCTAGTGTAGAGAGTAGAGGCGGGAGAGTTTGTTCTTTTAAATAAAGCCCGGGTGGAGAAGGTTAGGAGGTTCTAAACAACAGGATATAAAAAGGCAGGACCGAATATAATTATCCCGAAGGGTGGAGAAGAAAAAAAAAAATCCAAGGAATAAAAAGCATCCAGTGTCGCTGTTAGGCTCTTTAGTTAAAAGGGAGCTCCGCACCGTGGTAAGGAAATCAAAGAACAGACTGCGTTGATGCCCCAAAGCACGAAAGTGCAGAGCAGAATATGAGACGCTGAAAGCTGAGCAAGATGGAGAAGCTGAGCGAGGTGGAGAAGCTGAGCATATCAGAACTAGAGTTTTAAACTGACAGACAAGGCAATTTGCCCTTCTCAAGAAAATGTCAATAAGGAAAAATATCATCCACCCTTGCATGTCTAGGCTGACAACACATTATAGCCTTACCATTTTGTGATTTAAACTTCTTATTTTAATGACAACAAGGTTAAAAAAGAAAGAAAGAAAGCATGAATCTCTCTATGAGAGTATGGCAATCCATACCTGGACACCGTTCAATGGAAATAAGAAAAACACTGGCCATTGAACAGTTCGTTCATCCAACATGTATTTATTGGGCACGCTGTATGCCTGATGTTGGGGTAGGAGCTAGGAACACAGTAGACACAATTGCTTCTTACAGAACTTGGTTCATTATATGAATTCTCATTGGTTTCTCTCTGTGTTGAGCAGAGAAGGGCTAACCAAGGCTAACCTTAGCTCCAGACGGTGAGCTTGGGCTAACCAAGGCTAACCTTAGCTCCAGCTAACCAAGGCTAACCTTAGCTCCAGACGGTGAGCTTGGGCTAACCAAGGCTAACCTTAGCTCCAGATGGCGAGCTAAAGAAGCTCTTGCTGTCTAAGCATGAGCCGATATATTTTAGGTTTAGACAAATATGCTTCTCTTTGCATCGCTCAATCCATAAGTGACTCCTAACCAGCTCTTATGAGGTTAGTCCCCTGGTGCCAGTGCCCCAGGAAGCCGTGCTATGGTACAACTGTAGGCTGCCAAGAGATCAACGAGGACATGACACGGATGCGTGCTGGTAAATGCTGCCCTTCGCACTCCTGCGTTTGCTTGTTCAAGGCTGGGATGAGAGTCAGGTCTCCACTGTAACAAACTTACAGGTTGTATAGAAGAAGCAAGCACAGCACACGGTCGCTTGCCTTCCATAAACCAACTGGAGGCAGGAGGCAGCGGGGCACACATAGGCTGAGTGCAGAGGCTGACCCTTGCATAAACTTTTCTTGTCTCAAGCACCATTTTTCTTTTTCTTTTTTTCCTTTTTGGAATTAAATCCTTTAAAGCTATGAATTTCCTTTCTTGGTGTTATAGCTGAGTCCTGGAAGGCTTTAGACTTTTAAAAGCCTGCAGCTTTGTCCTTTTCTTGGGCACATTAATGTTTAGGAAAATGTTCTTGCTCCTAGTGATTGTTCTTTCTTCTCTCTGGTGAGAAGTGTAGACAAGACACACGGCAGAGGGGACACACAAGAATGGAGATGGCTCAGAGTCTATAACTGCATTAGAGCCTGCTGTACCCAAGCCAGTTACCTTATAAAAACATGTCCCGAGTTAGAGTGATTATACTTTTGAAGTGGATTCAGTTCTTCTTTTATTTTTCATGATTTGCAAACCCAAACTTCAGCGGTGCTGTTCATGATAAGTAATCCTGAAAATATTTGCATAGCTCTCTACCATTAAAAACCATTTTCATATATCTGACCAAGTTTGAATTACACTACAGAAGAGAACATTTTATAGGAGGTTCTTTTAGGGCTGAGAGATGGCTCAACGATTAAGCACACTTACTACTCTTGCAGAGAACTCAAATTCAGTTCCCAGCACTCAAGGCTCACAGGTGCCTGCAACGCCAGCTCCAGGGGATCAGCTAGCCTCTTCTGTCTTCCGTGGGCACCCACACTCATACACATATGCCCTGACACATAATTTAAAATGCTAAATATACGTCTTTTATAAAAATGTTTTATTTTTAAATTCATTTCCCAATTTCTGATGGTAGAAACTAAATATGAGCGAATTTTGTGCAATATTTTTCCTTGGTGATCACTCATTTTGTAATTTTTTATCCTTTTATATATATAAGAGATTCACATACTCTTTCTTAAGAACATAGATGGCCAAACTGTATATGTTGTATTCAGATGTTACTATTAATAGTAGCCTGATGTCTTATTCTTATCAATTTGGAAACATTTAATTACTATGTATTAAACAATCAATTCTCATTGTATCTTCACACAATATGGCATGTGTAATGTTTGTTGAGTGGATGGAAGACAAGTGAAATGATGTTGAGTTTTATAAAATGTATTATGCCATTTTCAAAGTAATTTTATATATTTGCCATTCATTAACAAAAGTAGTATTTTAAAAATAAACAGTGGGGCTGGTGAGATGGCTCAGTGGATAAGAGTACCCAACTGCTCTTCCAAAGGTCCAAAGTTCAAATCCCAGCAACCACATGGTGGCTCACAACCACCCGTAATGATATCTGATGCCCTCTTCTGGTGCGCCTGAAGACAGCTACCATGTACTTGCATATAATAAATAAATAAATAAACAAATAAATAAACAAATAAACAAACAAATCTTTAAAAAAAAACAGTATATCCATAAATTACTTTGTATCTAAATCATTCATGTTATGAAGGATGATTGGTGGAAGATAAAGGTGTCAATAGCCAGAAACTCAGTAATAGTAGAGGTGCTTAGTGGCTAGTTTAGTGACAGTAGAGGTGCTTAGTGGCTAGTTTAGTGACAGTAGAGGTGCTTAGTAATGGAGTTTAGTGACACTAGAGGTGTTTAGTGGAAGAGTTTAGTAACAGTAGAGGTGATTAGTGGCTAGTTTAGTGACAGTAGAGGTACTTAGTAGTGGAGTTTAGTAGCTCAGAGCAGCTACACAAAGGTTCAAGTTTTATGCTATAGCAGTAAGAATATACCTGAGGCTCTGCAGGCAATTTAAAAAAATGGAATTTAGAGCTTTCCCCTAGCCTTTCAGATGTAAGTTTATTTCTGGTATAACGTTTCATTAGCATTAATTTTTTCTAGTGTTGTATACTAATAGAAAACCTGTATGTGGGTGTTATATCAATATTTCATGCAAAGGTAGTCATTCAGAATTATTTTTATAGGAATCTCTATATTTTTTGAGGGTTTGAGGGTTTCTCTATGTAGGCCCGACTATCCTGGAACTCACTCTGTAGACCAGGCTAGCCTTGAATTTATAGAGATCCGCCTGCTTCAGCCCTTAGTTGCTGGGACTAAGGGTGCATACCAGCACCACCTCTTTTTACATGGATCTGTCTGAATGCATTAGGCTGTGTGGCCTGCTCAGGTAGAACTTAGTAGAATCATACCCAAAATCGATTGGTAGTGACTTTTTCATTTACTCTTCTTACTGCTAGATTGATGATTTTTCTCTTTAGGCTTTATTTTTTTTTAACTATGGTTTTCTAATTTATATGACGTGTGACATACCTCGATTTGAGTCGTGGTCTACGGCACAAAACACTGAAGGGCTCTGTATTTATCTTTTATCTGACTTGCCACTGAGTTGGTGGGATGACTTTATATAGAATGATCCAAAACAGAAAGGCTATGGTTTAGAAAATGTCTTAATCTGCTTCAGATAGCTTAGTGGGCTGAGCTAGTAAAGCTGACATGATTAATGAGCGAAGAAGATTAAAATATTTTCACATTCTGGTTTTAATGACCACTATCTTATTTCCGCCCTGAAATTTACAGCTAGTAAAATTATTACAAGAAAAATATATCAATCATAATCCACTTGAAGCTGTTTAACCGTATCAAATTGTGCCCGGTTTTTAGTCAAAAAACATAAATTAGGAAAAAATTTCAACTCAAATGTAGCTTTTGTGAGGTCTCTAATATATTCATTAAAGTGTTAAGATTTAGTAGGCTTAGCATAAAGGGCCTAAGATTATTGTTTTTCAATTAGTATGTCATTTTAAAACTTTATCTTTATAGCTAGGCATATCCTCATCACTTGGAAACAGACCATCTCAGAAAGTGTCACTTGTAGCTAACTAGGTGGCACAAGTGTAACTCTGAAGGTTGGACATTTGCCCACTGACTCTGGCAGCTCTGCCTTTTTAATCCCCAGATAACGATGTATATTCATTCCCTGTCATATTTACCTAGAGGAAGCCTTTCCTAATCCCTCATTTTTCTCCTCCTCGGAGGTTATGTGTAAATACTACATAAAATGGGCAAATGGAAAGATGTCTGCTTTGTCTAAAGATACCCATTCATCTTACACAAGCTCATCAGCCAGGCTTTGAAAGGATGGTGAGAGGAGGCTGTTTGCTGGAAGGAAGAGAATGGATAAGACCAAAGACAAACTATGTTGCAAATCAAGCAAACTATGTTGCAAACTGCTAGTAAATCCCTTTAAAGCATGGATGAGGCTTTTCTGAGGCATCTGCTCTGTCCCACCTTATAGTGTTTGGTTCTTGGTGTCTCTTACCCTCCGCAGAGCCTGCTGATTGCTGGCAGGTATTGGGAAGCCAGCTTTACTCTAGCTTCGTTTTCTGACAGGCAATGTAGAGTGATTTCAATGCAGTTGAGAGAAGTTAGTTTTTCTTCCTTCCTTCCTTTCTATGTTTACAAAGGTGGAAAAAACAAACAAACAAACAAAACAAAACAAAACAACGTAATTCTTTCAGCCTCATTTGCTTCTGACAAATTCCTTTTTCTATTGAACACAAAGTTTTAAGTACAGTATGGTGAAGTTTACCTTACGTGTGCAAATAGCCTTAAATAAATAAATAAATGATAAAAGATAAAAAATAAAAAATAAAAAATAATTGAATGATTTTTCAGAGGCCAATAAGCATTTCCAAAGTTTAACCAAATTGGGAATTATAGAAATATAAATGGTATCAACTATTATATGCCCAAAAATTAGGGCTTCAAGAGTGTAGTTAGACCAAGTTCAAACATTAGTAATGGGAACAGAATTTTGATGTGTATGGATTCCCCCACCCCCGAAAAGGAACTTGATGATTGCTTAATACAGAAATTCTAATTTCAGAAACTTTATAGAGAAAATACTCGAGGTGAATGTGGAAGAGTGTTCATAAAATACTCACGATCATAGGAAGAAAGGAAAGGAAAGGAAAGGAAAGGAAAGGAAAGGAAAGGAAAGGAAAGGAAAAGGGGGAGGGGGAGAGGGGGAGGAGAGGGAAGAGAGCCTAAACATTCCAAATCTCCATAATAAGGGCAGGTCACTATATTTTCTCTATGTAGAATTTTTAAAAAGAAATATAGTAAAATTTTAACAGTAGTTATTTCAGTGAAGTAAGATTACAGGTGGCTTTATTATCTTTTTTAGAGCTTCTTGTAATATTCTAGTGTAGTGTGTAAAGCCACTCAATGCTTTTGTAAACAGGGAAAAGGAAATCATTATAGCTAACCTTTCTGTGTCCCCCATGTCCACCACTTCTGCTCCTGGCAGAAGATCTCCACCCAGTGACTTTCAGAATGTCCCAGTCATTCCATGGGGCACTGTCTCGAAAGACTGGAACTCATGATAGAAAGGAAAGAAATGTGATTTACACGGGCTTCTCACCAAGTGAGCAAGGAGGGGAACATACTGCTTTATGTGAATGTTGTGGGGGCAGAAAGAGGAAGTCACCAAGGCTGACACGTGGAAGCCTTAAAGAATAAAGAGACCAGCTGGAAACAGGAACTCAAACTTCACAAGTCAAAAGATGGTGGACTCCCGTCAGAGTTGCGTGGCTCTTCTCATGGTAGCTTTACTGAATATTAAAACTAACAGCTGAAACATGGTGTAGTTGAAAGGAAGAAAGAGCTGGCTCTTTCCGCAGAAAGAGAGCAGCTGACCAATGACAGTCCGTATTCTACAGAAACCACTGTTGGTTAAATGAAGCCACCACGGACATGCTTCTAGCTGAAGGCCTTCAATTTGTGACTTTTAAAATATAGTCTAGAGCTTACTGCATCTGTCTTCCAACTCTGCCCTTTGTTAAGTGGTGCGGCTACTCCTGGAACTGGTCAGGATGTGATATGCGGACATTCTCAAAGATGTGAATGGGTTGGTGGGTTTTTCAAAAGTTTGCTTGTAAGTCAATTGCTTTGAGCTTAGAATATATTTTGTTATTGAGCATTCTGCAGGCCCAGTTTCCCCCGGGGGTAGAACCTATAATGTACTTGATAGTATATAACTGTCTCAGTGGACAGTTTATCCAGACTGTCAGGTTGGGATGTCAAGCATCAATTTCCCACTTGTGGGAGGGAGAGGGTCCTTCACTCAGCTCCCATGATTGTTGGGAGTCTGGAGCAGTGTTTGAAATGATTGGTTTTGGATTCACACCATCTGTTCAGCAGCTGGGGATTGAAAGAGAATGTTGTGGAGTTGTGGAGACCGAGGTAGCCAAGGTTCTGGGAGAGTATCAACAGTACTATGTAAGTTGTGTATGAGAGATCATGAAAGGTTGGATTAGAAAGATAATTTGAGCTAAGTGCTAAAAGAAAATGGGAGCGTATCCCGGGGATCTACAAAAGGAGGGGAGGAGAGGATAATTGAAGACCTGAGGAGTGGCGTGTCTCCAGTGGCTTCCAGTGATGGCGAGCCTACTGCCGGCACCTGGGTTTATTTACACCAATGTTACCCCGTCTTCACTCTGCTTGCTAGAGCCTACTTCCTTCGAACAGTTTTTCTCAGTCCTATTCACATGTCAGAACAACTCAATGAACTTAAAAAGAAAAAATAGGTCCTTGGTCTCATTGATAACCAATTGTCTCAAAGAGTCTGGCGCTAGAGTTTAGGTATACAACACTCTCTAAAAGGCCCCCAAGTGACTCTAATGTGTATATAGAGGCTGACCGCCCCCGGAAGTGATCAGATGTAAGCAGACATACTGTTGTCTGCTTCATTCACTGTTTCTCTGCATCCAGCACAAGGACTGGCCCTCACTAGAAGTTCAGGGAACATTTGCTTGAACTCAAGAATGAATCAAAGAAGGAAGAAGGGCTGGATTTAATTAGTCTCTAACTCCATGGATTATAGTTCAGCAACAGGTCACATTTGTGGCAAGTCTCTTCTGGACTTGTCTCTGTTCAGACAACTGGTCTTCTGTATGATTCCTAAGAGCCCCCGTTGGCACTCCATGTCTCCTGGGGCCTTGTTTCTCTGTCCTTGTTGTCGAGAACCTGTCGAGAACGGAGATCCCAAGGCAGACTCATTTTCTAGAGCCCAGAATGTTGCTCCTGAATCCTGGGCAAAAAGCTAAGGGTTTTTTAAGCTCGATTGGCGTTTTGGTCTCTTTGATACGTCGTTTCCCAGATTCCCCCTTGATTGGGTAGTTTTCTTATACTTGAGATTCCCTTCGGTTGACCTGGTGCTCTTGAAGTAGTTGTAGCTGGTAAACGGGTAGGAAGGTTCAGTAAGCCCTTATTTTCTTCCCAGTGCTAGGGGTCAAGTCTGTGACCTGGTACATGTTAGGCTGACTGCCATTTCTGGCCAATATGGCTCCTGATGGAATTCACATAATTTTTTATCTCCTTTATCATTGTTTGCCACTTTCGTTGTTTTGAAATGTGTGCATTAATAGTCCTTAGAGTAAGTGAGGATTACCAGGGCTCATGTGTGTGTGTGTGTGTGTGTGTGTGTGTGTGTGTGTGTGTGTGTGTGAGTGTCTTGTGTTTCTAGTAATTTTTGTTCTATACAGTTCACAACTCTGTCATATATAAAAGTGCACCAGAGGTTGTGTGCTTTTGAATTAAAATATCCCCCTTTATGGAAGTTGATGCTTCTAGAATTGATTTTACTTGTTTATTTCTTTATGTGTTTATTTATTTACTTTAGTTAGCAGGCTTTCTCTCCCCACCCCCACTTCCCTTGTGCAGTATCTACCAGCTGTAGCTTTGTTATGTTTACATATTAATCCCCTTCGTCAATTGAATTCATGTAAGAGTCTTAAAAAGAACATCGTTCGGTTTTTCTTCATTATTGTTTTTCACCCAGCACAAGGAGATTGTATGTAGACAAATAAGAAGTTTTCTATTAATTTAAATATTCTGCCTTTTTTATGGAGAAAGAGCCTTTGAAGATATTTGCTGCCTTTCCTTCTGACATGTTTGCATCTCTTGCTTTTTGTATATATGTATGCCTTTGCCTGTTTATAAGAGATGTGAACGTACCACATAGGACAGGAATTGTAAAACGGTGAAAACTGTCTCACAATTCCATCAGCCTCCTTATTTCATTTCTCTACTGGTGCGTATTCATATTCATACTGCTTTGCTTTTTTGGCCCACTGAGAAAAGAAATGTGACCATTTTACACACCACGAGACCCCAGGTTTGGAGATGACAGGTGTGTACTACCGTATCGTCTTTCTCTCTAGATGTAGTTATTTATTTCTAGACCCTTTCCCCCGCCCTTAGAACTGCTTTTGCTATATTATCCTATAAACTTTGGTGTTTTCATTGTCATTTGTCTCAGATTTTTTTTTAAAAATCTTTTTTAAATGTTTGGTTCTCTGGGGGCATGTTGCTTAATGTTTATATATCCATGGGGTTTGGGGCTTTTATCTTTTTCTGACATCTGGCTAGAAGGTAGTAGTTGGTGAGGATGCTTAGGGGAAGCTGCCCCTGGGATTGTTGGTGGGAAGAGACAAAATGCCTACATTAGATTTCCTTTCTTTGAGGGCCGGGGGCCGGGGCGGGGGTGAGACTAAAGTCCTTCATGTTGTATTGGCTTCAGCTTCTGGTAGAGCTCTAGGATTATCTACACAGTAAATAACGAGATCCTGTGGTAAATAGGCAGGGCAGTTTACACTCTAATCTCTGTCATGAAACCAGTGAAAAACGTCTGATTAAAAGCTAAGAGGAAGTGGAACGGAAAGAAGGCGCGCACAGCGTGCATGGGAGGAGACGCGAATCTGGACGGGAATTCCAGGGAAGTCCTCACCGAGTGAGTGTGACTACGTTCAGAAGTGTGAGAACTGAACTGCACGCAGAGTTTGGGCATTCTAAGCAGGAGTGAAAGCGAACTCTTGCTCCGTGGGAGAAACAGAAAGATTTGCTGCCGTGGTTAACAAGGTTAACAACAAATAATGGGGGTGTGGTACGGGCGGTGGGCAAACCTCACGTTTCTAGAGTTGAATGTGCTAAACATAAAGTCTAATCATGCCCGTACTTTCTTTACCATTCAATATTCACCCCAGAATATTCCTGTAGAGCCTGTCGTCACCGTGGCAGGGGTGTAATGTAGCCATCTCTTCAGCTTCAGTAGTGGAAGGTCACTGTGTCAGAAGGTGGAATAAAAAGAAACTTATTTTCAGAGTTGAGTCGGCTGAGAATAGCCTTTCAGTACAGCCTTGTGATGACGAGTTTAGGATGATGTACAAGGTACACCTAGAGAAGCAGGAAAAAGCAGGGTTCACACAGAGGGCCCTCCCAGGCTTTTGTGTCTACAAAAACCAACAACAAAATGGAAAGAAAGAAAAAGCTTCATTGCTGGAGACCAGTTCGTCCCCCCTACACTAACTCGAGGTTTGCACTGAATGTAGAGACCACACATGAGAGGAGCTATAATGTGCTTTTTTTTCAGAAATAGCAATAAATTCATTTTCCTTCCTTCTGCCTTTCTTTTAATATAGACATGAAAGGATGTAACTGCTGGGTTGTGGAAAGTACAGGCTGTTGGGTAAGAGAGAAAGGGGCTAGGCATTCTTCCAGCTGCTGCTGTTCACAACACTTTTGACAGTTAAAATATATCACACATTTTCTTGTCTTCTTAGTGTAAACACTTACTGTGCTAAGTGGACTATAGAATCAAACCAGATAGAAGGACGCAGACTGGTATTTCAGAGGTGAAGCTGAGCATAGACTAAATTAAATAAAAGTAACTTGCCAACCAATTCGTAGTTACATATTATACATTACACTGTGTTTGTCCCTGGGAAAGATTAAACAGAGGGCTTTCATTGCTTGCTCTATTTTTACAACCTGTTAGTAGAAGAAAATTTAATACAGAGCAGACAAAATTTTGATTAGAATTAACTGGGACTAGTTTAAGGTCAAGGTGGCCTTCTTGGTGTTGTGTGCTTCTGCCTTATCTAAAAGCCAAGGCTACAGTACTATCTCTCCAGCTTCCTTTTGTATTTCCCTAGGAAACCCCCACCTCCTTCCTCATTAACCAGCATAGGGTACAAGTCTTTACCTTTAGCACTTACATTTCCCTTCCAAATTAGATCGCATTTGGAGAATAAGAATCTGCAAAATGACTTAGAACCAAGTCCTGGACTCCGCTGCCTCAGGATGGTTTGCCACCATCTGTGCACACTCTTAAAAATATGAATTTTTAACTAAGGACCTAGAAGTCAAGTGTGGCATTGTCTGAAATGCCGTGCCACATGGGAAAAGTGTGCTTCTGAAGGTGGTTTTATCCTGAAAGGAGAAATTACAAACGAATACACGGCTGAGTCTTTTCAATTTCCTGTTTTGCCTAAAACTCTCCTGCATAACGCATCCATTCATCAAACGTCTCTCCTGGTGACAGTACCTCATTAGATTACTTCAGTGAGTATTCAGGAGATTTTCGTCTTATGAGTCATAAAATTCTTTTATTCCCTGAAGAAATGCCTGCATCTGACAGGAATTCAATGTCTTTGTAGTTTCAGAGAGACTCCTTGAAGCAGTTACTTCGTAAATGACTCTGTTCTTGGGGCCGGGTGGGTAATACCTGGGGAGCCGGGTCACAGATCGACTCCTGTTCTTCAACAAGACTGAAAAATTAATCCCTTTCATTGCCCTAGCCTTGGTCATTTTCTTCAGAAATGCAAAGAGTTAAGCTCACAGCAGAGTGCCCTCACTTGGCTGAGGCCGGTCCCGCATTGGTATGTGTATGCTGGCCTGGGTGCTTTGTCTGATTTGATGAGAGATTCAATTCTCGATTGCATTTGCAGTCCGATTCTCAAGCTTGCTTGCCTGTCGTCAGGCTTCACTTGGTGTAGAAGAAAAGGATACAGAGTTGCAAATATACTGCACTGTTTAGCAACTGATAAATATCACTGGGTATCCATATATGTACCAAGTTGGTGTTTTAGTGGACGTTTACACTGTTGTTAGAGTAGTAGGAATTAATGTAGCAATTGCCTGCCAGTTAAATAATACAGAAAATACAGCCCTTGGAAGGCAGTGCCCTCTGGCATTGCATACTCTGCATCCATATGTTGTTTATAGTAAGCGGAAATGAAATGTTAGACAGTGGAGCAAAGAACCAGTTTCCAGTGCGCTGGTAAGGAGAGATGAATGGATTACAAGAGGTTGGGTCGGGGAGCCAAAAAGCTTTATACACATGGGGTTTAAACACAGGCTAGAAGTAGCGCATCCCTGGCACAGACTGTCTCTAACCATGCTAAGACCCAACGGGCCTGGTGTTTAGGAAACTAACTTAAAACAGGAGAGTTGAAGAGAGTGAACTACTACTACTTCTACTGAGAAGGCAGGTCAATGTATATACCTGGGAACCAGAAAGGCTAGCTGTGCACACAGATAAAGAAGTAAATCAATGTTTTTTAATATCAGCATGTGTTAACATAGATACGTGGTGTTGGTATTCTGTCTGGACTCCACCCCCACAGTTACCTGGCAATAGCCAGGTAGGCCTGACCCACTATAAAAGGGGCTGCTTGCCCCCCTTCTTCCTCTCTCACTCCTGCCTCTCTTTCTTGTCTCTTGCCCCTTACTCCCCCTCTCTCACCATTCCCCCCCCCAACATGAAATTTGTTGAGAGGGAAAAGGGCAAGGTAGCCGTGGAAAGAGAAAGGGGGGAGAAAGAGAAAGAGAGAGAGAGAGAGAGAGATCAGGAGCCTTTCTTTATATATGGATGATGGTGTAGTCACAGGTAAGGGTGGGAGGTGAGCCAAGTGGATTCTGGAAATATGGTGGCTGTTGCCTTAGCAACAGGTGTGTGGGTTGTGCTTTTGTGATGTCATCGGTTTCTGAGGTCCTGATACCAACACATGGGACGCTCCAGTTCCAATCTCTTGTTCTGTGAGCATGGTCTGGATGATGCTTTGGATATGTGATCACCACTGAGTGTTCATAGTGTGGACAATGTCTCTCCTCAAGTTCAAGAACGTTCAATGGATAAATGTGCAGCAAACTGGCTGGCGAATGTGAGAGTGACTTACCCAGTTATTTTAGCCCCATGAGAAAAAATAAGCAGGAAGTTCACGTTAGAGAGACCATGGGAGTATTAGGATTCTGTAAAGACTCCCCCAGCTTTGCAATTCTTTGACTTGTGATTTTCTTTTTTTGATCACATACTTCGATAGATAGAACCTATACTACTTTGAATTTTGACTTTTGACTTTTTGTCTGGGCTACGGATATACACTTGTGGTATTCTCTTGTTGGTGAACAGCAGCAGAGAACTGCAGCTTTGGGCCAGCTCAAGCAACACCACCCCTTATAGAAATCTACACAAAGAGTCGAAGTCAGGGATCTGAACGGTGCTTGCGTGTTCTCCCGTGTTCATAGCAAGTTATGCACAACATGCAAAGACAGAAACAACTCAAATGTTCACTGATGGAATGGATGGATGGATGGACGGACAACCTAAACTGAAAAGCAAAATAAAGATAGAAAATCCAAAGGTAGTTTGCAGGGACTCGGGCTGTGGGGAATGAATGGGAGTTATTTAGTAAGAATTGGTTTTCCCTCTGATGAAATGGAGACTTCCCGGAAGTAGAAAGGGGAAGTGGTGATTGGTTCACTTAATGCCTCTGGATGCCTATACATTATGTTACACATTATCACACAATACCATGTCAATGTCATTGTAGTTTAGATATTTAAACCCCACACAAAATGTCTTAAAACTATCACAACTAAGCTGGGCAGTGGTAGCGCATGCCTTTTAATCCCAGCACTGGGGAGGCAGAGGCAGGTGGATCTCTGTGAGTTCAAGGCCAGCCTGGTCTACAGAACAAGTACCAGGATAGCCAAGGCTGCACAGAGAAACCCTGTCTGGAAAAACAAACAATCAAGCAAACAAAAAAATCAAAACAAAACCAAATGATCACAACTGTAAGTTAGAGAGGGGGAAGGTAGAGTCAGGGATAGATAGGATGGCGGCTTGGAAACACGTTGGGTTTTTTCCTTATGCTTCCCTAGGAGACAGTGGCTGGTTGTTTGTTTGTTTTTAAACCTCATACGGGTGGTAAGACCTCTGTGGTTTCCATGTGGTTACTAGCTGGTATCTACTCAACAGGGAAGAATTCAAACGCCAACCTCCTCTTGTGTGTAAAGGAAACTTGGGTCTCCCAACTCATTTAGATTGCTGTGTATTTTTACAGCAGTAAAAGGATCTCCAAAATGCTCTACCCCTCCCCTGCCAACTTTAGAAACACTGTGTGGGATCTGAATGTCCCACCCCACCGTACAACCAGCAAGGTTAGTTTCTGTAACCATATTGTAGACCAGTGGTTTCCAACCTTCCCAACTCGGTGACCCTTCAATACATTTCCTCACATGGTGATGACCCCATCCATAAAATTATTTTTGTTGCTACTTCATGACTGTAATTTTGCTACTGCTATGAGTAGCAATATAAATACGTGTTTTTTTTCCAAGATCTTAGGTGATCTCTATGGAAAGATCATTCCACCCCCAAAGGGTTATGGCCCACAGGCTGACAACCACCGGTGTAGACAGAGCATAGGCTCATAATAATGTTAATAGTCTAAGACCATCTCTACTCACTGTTGTGGGAGAAAGAGATGAACAGACATGGGGTCTACAAAGAACTGCTCAGTGTAAACAGAAGCAAATAACAATGTCCCAGGAGAAATGTGTATGTTAATAAATAGTGAAACTGTAAAGGACATGACCTTTGTGGAGTGCTCCCAGACTGTGGAGTGCTCCCAGACTGAAATCTCGCAAAGGGGCTATGGATAGGGCCTTGAGCGTGATTGCCAGCAGAGCAGAGGAGAGAGAAGGGGTCGTGCCCCATCACTGCTGAGAGAATAGAGAATTTTTATAAACACTTCTCATTCAGGGGGGGTCTACCACATGCAGAGCCATTATACCAGGATGTTATTGTAAGATGGGCCTTCGCCGTGTTTTCATTCATTTCTTTCTTATTAGTATTTGTCGATCATATAAATTATTGCATAAATGTATTAATTTTATAAAATAATTATGTAAATTATTAGCTATATAGAACAACAGGTTTCAGTGTAACATTTAACATTTTTATTATTTATTTGTGTGTGGTTGTGTTTGTATGTGTGTGCATGTATGTGCACTCAAGGTGTGCCTGCATGCATGTGGGCACCCACAGAGGCTCAAAGAGTGGGTTGCGCCCTTGGCAGCTGAAGCTACAGG